>NW_017307288.1:41000-53981 GCF_000935625.1 Nanorana parkeri | reverse complement strand
AAAAAAACGGCCGGCCAGGAGCTCTCTAGATCTGAGGGGGCGTCTTTAAACGCGGCGTGCGGGAGCAGGAAAGTCCTAAAATTTAAAAACAGGCAGCAATGCCTGATAACATACAAGCGACCCGCCGGCGGATCGCTTGTATGAGGTTCCGGTTTGTGCGCCCCCCTCCCGCTGTCACGCTGGTCCGGGGCTCCGCTGTGCCCGGCGCAAGCCCGGGACCAGCATAGCGCTTCTCGGACAGGGGATCAGATGGAGATCGGTACAGGAGTTGACTGATAAACCTAGAGAGTTTAAAGTGTATGTAAAGCCAACCAAAACTTTTATTTTAGTTTTGGATAGAGTGGTGAGTGGTTAGAAACCCTGTCAGGTTTTATTGGTATCTGTGTCCCCATTACATAGATACAACGTCTCAATTTCTCCTGGTGACAATTGTCACTAGGACCAAAAGGTAGGAAGAAACCTACATTTTGAGTTGCCACCAAAACAAAAATGGAAGGGGAATCTTCCAATGGGGACACTTATTCAAGTGACACCTGTCTAAGAGGGCATTTCTTACACTTGGGAGAGATTTCCCACCCACTTCCTGTTGTGTCTACAAAACAGGAAATATAGGGAAATCTCCCCAATTGGGTGCAGATGGCAAAAAAAATCTTAACAGCGTTTTTCTTCCTACTCAATCCAAAATGTAAAGATTTGGCTTTAGTTACACTTTAATAAAAGAGGCAACCCTGTTTACATGCATGGATGCTCAAAATCCAACAATAGAGTTCTTGGAAATCCCCCTTTAATACCACATGCTTATAGTCTATAAAGTAGATGATGTTTCAGAAGCGGGCAGATGGTTTTTTTAGCAGCACAAGTCTAGGATTCAGAGACAGTTTCCTGTAGTTAATTTTAATGTCTGGGAATTTTTACTGTTCGTAGATTTGAGGGTTTTATGAAGTGCTTTGGAGCAATATTATATTTCAGAATAATACATTATTTTGAAATTGAATGGAAATCTACCTTCAAGGTAATTATATTCTTTCTGGCAAAGACATCATCATAACACCATCTACAAGAGCCAAGATTCTTGTCTTGTTTAAGCTAAGAGTCGCACCACACCCAGTGTAATTTCTATGGTATCCTGGCAAGAAGACATCATTACATTTTGTATTTTATACATTTTGTACTAAATGACATAACATAGTGCCCCACATTTTGGAGGTAATGAAAAAGCAATTTATGTTCGGTGTGTTTACATTGGATCTTGTTTCATGCCTGCAAGGTGATCAGCGTTGCAACTATGCAATTTTAATGATTAGAGAATAAAATATTCTCTGCTTCCGGGCATTTGTACAATGAATGTTTCATATCTGTTTTAATCTGTTTTCTAACACAGTAGTATACATTGGTTTTCTACTTGAATAATTGCTGTAGTGTATACAAATAGTTCAAAAAAATATAAATTCAAAGCGTCAGTATCAATGCTATCAATATAATAATTTTGAGAGATTTGCAATAATTTGCTGCAGTTTATAATAGTTTTAGTTGACAGCATGAGTTCTTAATACTTTTTATGATTACAGATCCCCAATTGATTGCTCAAAATGTCCCCATACCCCTGGAAATACTGTGAAAATGATCATCACCAGTCCAATTAGGTACCAGTGTGACTTCAAATGATGTCATTAGCTTGAATCTACTTCGCATAAAGGTATCTACAAACAGAGCAGCTAAAAGAAAATCATGAGGATGTTATCATATTTATTGATATAAAATGGCTAAACACACAAGCTAGTTACAGCTAGTGAGATGTTTGCTGTGGTTTTTGTGCAATCAGTACAGTGACTTCCTCTTAAGGCCTCATCCACAAAGGTTAATTAGGTCCCACAGTGGATTCCTGCGGCAAGAATCTGCATATTCTTATGGCTGGAATCACAGCTGGTTGCAGAGAGCTGTGGCCCCTCAGCGTGTACAATGCAATGACAGGCTGACAGTGGCAGGAGCTGGAGTTTTCCGCTGCTATTCACGTGTCCTTACATACAGTGGTTGTCCAAGGTTAGGGGCTAATGACTGGCCCTGGAAGCATTCTGTCTGCATACAGGATAGGTCATCTGTTCCTAGCTGCAGGTAACTTGTGAATGTGCAGATAGATGTCAATAGATAGCGGCAGACAGCTGCGGCTTTTGTCAGCCTGTCACTGCATTGTACAGGCTGAGCAGCCCAGCTGTCCACAACTACCTACAAATCCAGCTGGAAGGATCCACATATTCTTGCCGCAGGAATCCATTTCTGGATCTAATAAGCCTGTGTGAATGAGTTCTTTAAAGGAAGCAGTATAAAGCAGGTTGGTAGGAAAAGTCCAAATCACCAAAGATGCCATCTTGAATTTGCCTGGAGATACATAACACAAGTTTTGGTATTCTATATAGAATTAGATACAGTTGTTACTATAAGCTTTGAGCCACATGGTCAAAAATAAGATTACACAAAAGTAGCTTTTTTGTAATCTTATCTAAACTCAAATAGTCTTTTGCAGCAACATCGCCTCCATTCCCCCATGTGCCATTTTCTCCTTTTCAATATTTCATTTAATAAAATGCATGGGGTTTTTTGTTGTCAGTGCCAGTTGACTGGCTTTTCTTTCTTCATTTCTGGACCATTTTTTTTGTTTTTAATATACTAGGAAATAGTTAAAATGAGCCGTTGTTCGCAGTACGTGTCCCATTGGGGAGAATTATCTTAATTTCCTGTCATTAAAGTAAGAGAAGATTTATCCAAGATAAGGGGAATCCACTCCTAGATGTTGTCACTGGAACTGGAACATCTTCTTCTGTTCAGTGACTAAACATTTTGGATTTTTTTTTTCACTTTCAGTGCTGGTGGGAGTGGTCTCTAGAAAACATATAAAGGGTGAATCTCCCCAGAACTTACACAGACAGCAGTGAACACTTAAACGAGATTCTAGTTCTTTTCTACTCTATCCAAAATGGAAAAAAAATCCTGGCTGTTGATTCACTTTAAAATACAAAAAAAGTTCTGTCTTCTCATAGTATCAAGTTAAAACATGTTACTACTCATGGCTAACTACAGACAGCTAATAAGTGATTCATTTGCTAGGTAACAGTGGGTATGGCCAAGCAATTCTATTGTTTAGCACCCAGAAATTACGGAAAAGGAATCAATTTACGGGTCTGTTTTTAAGTAGTTTGACCTGGCATGCATCCATTCAGGAAATGTGACACATTTTCATGATGGAAATAAGAAACAAATGAACCTAATACAAAAACCAACAATTCTTTAATATGTGAATAATTTAAACATTGGGGCTTACTCCTAAGATACACCAAGGCCTTAATTGGTAAAACAAGAATAACTATTGAAAGCAAAAGCCAACCGTCACCAAGAATGTGAGAACTGTCCTAATGATAAAGTCGTAAATTCCTGCTTGGTTTGGTTGCCAAGTGTAAAGTAGCTATGAAGCAAATCCGAAACAGGCAAATATTTTTCTTGTTTCACAAATTGAGGAAATTTCAGCATGTATAATATTTTAATCCTGTATGTGTCTTTTAAGGTCAAAATGTACTCATGTGAGTTTAAAACAAATAAAAAAAAAAAAGTTTGATGAGATTATTACATTTGCATTTGGCTCCTATTCGCACTTCACAATCATTTTAGATGATTTTGAATTATTTTTTGCTGTGTTTTTTTTCACATGCAAATGTGCCTCTGCTTTTTACATTTTTCAAGCTTCAGGCAGTTTTTGTTTTCTCAGTGGAACGTAACATCTGTGACGTCATATGATGTCATCCTTGTATCTACTTCCTGGTTTTTCTGTGTGGTGTGGTGCTATCAGAGCTCCAAATCCATGAAAACTTCATGCCCAATTTCTTCCCAGACCCTTTTCTGCTTGCACAGTTCTAATGGACATCACTGGGTTGTAGGCATTCTTCTGTGCTCTCGCCAGATGAATTAAAGTCTCCACATCTGGTGTGGACTCTCCTGAATCCTACATTTTGTTCACAGGCCTAAGGTTGCTAAGATGAGGAGACTGGTTGTTAGGCGCAAGAATGCACTAAAATGCTTGTGTCACGCATTTTTGGGAGCTCATGTTTAAGTCTACGGGACCAAAAATGTGTGATTCTGGCTGAAAAAAAGCTCATTAGCTTTTTCTCACAACAAGTGGCAGCATGTGACTGGGCAGGATTGAACGTAACGATAATCTTCATATCGAGCGATGTGGGAAACGTGACAAATTTCTCAGATGTAAATGGGGGCTCAGAAGTTCACTTCACATGTTTTAAAGTATCTTTAAACTGTAGTTAATGTGTGTTAATGTTAATGTGCTGCATATCATTCATAATTGCTAATTTTTCTTTCTTGTTTCCTCTTTTTCATCCTTTCTTGCATTTCAGCACAGCTCATCTCCTGCAGCAAACAAATGTCACTGGTGTTGCCCCCCAGTGATGTAGTCCTCCACTGTTGGGTAGCCATGTCAGGGATGTGACTGTAATGTAGTTTAGTTTATCGTATGTTGAGTTTGTTCTATGTTTGTATCAAAACAAGGCTCCATGTGCCATTTCATTTGAATTGTTCTGCTCTCCAATATACACTGGTTTCTTCTGGAGTAAACAAATTATGCTCTCTTGCATATTTTGGGGCCTCTTATTTGACATCTGTTTATTTTGTCTTATTTTGTCTTTATACCTTGAATGTCTGCTTCTTGTTCCAAAAGTCTGTAACCAATTGTTTGAGGGCATTTTAAAAATGAGGGCATAATTTTGTGGATGTGAATATATATAGGGGTGGGATTTTGAGGGTTTAGGTGAAAGTGGGCATGATCAGTAGGGTGTCCCCACTTTTCCGTAGAAAATCAGGTAACCCTAGTCTACATGCAACCAGTCCAGTGTCAGCTGTACCTAATTGCTCCTGACTGGTTTCCTGATATCAGTGGTACATGACTAGGCAATGTGTGTTGCACATGTAACAATGCAGTGGCAATGCAGGAAAACGATTGGGAGACAGGGGTAGAGTGCTATTATCATATAACAGGAAGTGCCTGAGCAAGGACCTTCATGGAAGGATCACCAGGTATATTTATATGAAAGATGAAGAATTATAAAAAATTACTTTTGAAATTACAATAATGGAGATTTTGATGATTGGGTTTAGATCTACTTTAAGATGCAGTTTAGACGTCTAGCTACAAACAACATAGTTTGGGGGGAGGTGGGGGGGGGAGATTTACACAGCTTTAATTGAATGTTCAAAATAAATGTTCACTATGGAAATGAATGCTCCCTTAGCTTATTGAAGATGGGGAAGTTGTGTTCATGTCAATCAGCCAATCATTTAAAAGTCAAAATCCATGATCTTCCCACTTTCCTTGCACATGATTAAATGATTAATGTGAATAAAGCTCCACCCTATCTTGTAACCTAAGTGAACATTCACATCTTAAAATGATCATTTAATTTGCAGTGTGAACATTTTCTACTCTTTAAATAAATGAACTCCATTGTCTAATCTCTTATCTCGTTCACATCATTAACACACATACCACTTACATCAGTTGACATGTGTTGCATTTTTAATAGATTCCTTTTGAATTGGTGTGAATGTTAAAATGTAGGTCAATATAGGGGTGTGCCAGGCCGCTGCTTGTAATGGCCGCATTATGAAGGAGCTCCACAACCCTCAGCCCTGGTAGAGGCGATATACACAGTGAAAAGGTGCCTTAGTTTTCACACAAGCTGCAAAAACTAACGGACTTCTTCCCTGCGGTGCCGCCAGGAGAAGGTCAAGATGGCATCGCCTCCATCTGTCCTTCTCCAACCCACTTGCGCTCTCCCCTGTTTGAGGGCTCTATTTTGGAGTGTTCCTCCCCGGCTCCATCAGCATGTCCACTGCAGCAGGGTGAGTCATCTCCTCTAGACTCCACGACTACACAAAGCGCAGCTAAACGTGCTCTAAAAATGCTGACAATGACCTGTCACATGCCTCACCAGTTTCACAGCAGCCTCAGTCCACAGTTCTGACACTATAATCTTACCCATCTACTGCACAACCTGCCTCTTCTGCTGACTTGAAGGACATGCTCCTTTCACTTCGTTCTTCCCGTCAACAAGATATATCGGCCATGTTTGAGAAGCTATCTGTTTCCTTGCAACATTTAACAGAGCGAACATTTTACTCAAATGTTAACAGCTATGCTAGTACAGACAGCAGAAGATTAAAAGAAAAGCCAACATATTTACCTTGAGAAGAATTAGCTTAAAGATGGCAATACACAAAACAATCTGATTATACAATATCTCCAATTTCATTTGGATTATGCAACATTGTGAAAGTATACCTAAACAATCAATTCATTTTGTATCCAATAAAGTAGGCCTTTGCACAACATGCAGCAGTTGATGGTCGATGTAATGGCAGATACCCTGACCTGCCAGGAGAGGGAGCCTTGACTGGAATCATGCAGTAAGCATGTGGTCAGTAAAAAGGACCCCTCATGTGTAAGGGGCGTAATCGATTATTTATTGGGGGGTAGCTTACAAAGGCGGAGACAAGCAAAGTGTTAAAAGTGGGGGGAAATGGGCTTGGCGGTCTCTTGGGAGTCGACCAGCAAGCTGAACAAGTATACCTAAAGAATCAATTCAATTTGTATGCAATAAGGTAGGCCTTTGCACAACATGCAGCAGTTGTTGGTAGATGTGAAGGAGATTGTGAAAGGCTGGCGGTACATTATGGCAAACCTGCCTCTCAATTTGCAGTGTTTCAGCAATGACAGCTCTACATTCTTCCTCGTGATGCCATCTTCTCTGAAACCTATCCCCCTGCCAGTGTCTTTGTTTGCTGTTAAAATGGCCATGGAGTTGCACCATCCTATGACTAGGCTCTACTAGGGTTGCCACCTTTTCTTCAGGTGAAACCCGAACACTCTAGCAACGGACAGATATTTTTTTGGGGGAGAATGAGTGGCGGCTTATTCGCATGTAAATAGTGCCACGTATTTATATGTAAATATCACAGTTGAGACTATTTTCAGTGGGGGGCCAGTAGCCCCTATCTTAATTTTGGTTGCCCCTGTCTGCCTAATATCTTGTGTCCGGGTTTCTGCTGCCATGAAACCCGGACACAGCATTCAAAACCCGGACTGTCCAGGTGAATCCTGGACAGGTGGCAACCCTAGGCTCTACTCCTTCTCCCCTTAGAGAGGCTGAGATCCAAACCTCATTGCACATGACCAACAGGCTATGTTAATAGAAAAGAAAATTGGTAGGAGAAAGAGAAAGGATTTTTTTTGACAGAAGAAACAAAGAGGTTGATTCCCTAGAGATTCCCTATGCAAAGTGAATGTTCACTTTGCAGAATGTGTTTTCACTTTGCAAAATAAGTATTTGTAAATAAGGACTTAAAAAAAATATTTTTTTATAATACTCTCGCACACGATTGGGTATTTGAAGTGAACACAGGTTCACCTTATTTATAAACATTGAACATACACTATGCAAAGTGAACATTAACTTTGCTAGTTGAACAGCCTCTACTTCTTTAGAAAACGAATCACAATTGCTTCTACCAAACAGCTGTGCCTACTAGCAGTGTATTTCCCTGAATTAAGGTGCCCACACACCTTACGATAATCGTGGGAAATCCCGCAATCGTACGATTATCGTAAGGTGTGTGGAAGCCGTGTGACCTCTGCTACTGTAAGGTCGCACCACTTTTATCTTAGGAACATGTTCGAAAACCAGCCGAACATCGTATGATTTTCGGCTGGTTTGTGGCATGTTTAAAGGTGTCCACACACCTTGCGATAATTGTACAATAATCGCGGGAAATCCCGCGATCGTACGATTAACGCAAGGTGTGTGGAAGGCGTGCGACCGTTTTATACTGTACGGTCGCACGACTTTTGTCTTTCGAGCATGTTCGAAAACCAGCCAAGAATCGTACAATTTTCGGCTGGTTTGTAGCATGATCGTGAGATAACTGCCGCACTGGCCCTTGCGCACACTGCCCGTTCAGCATTGCGGTCATCGGAAGCCGGTCCCTCAACGGGGCAGGCTTGCGATTATCGCAAGTCCGATCTGCCTGTCCAAGATGGGCAGATTGTACAATTTTTAATTACCTTACAACCATCGCAAGACGGAAGTCTTGCGATGGTTGTAAGGTGTGTGGATGGGAGGTAATTGTATGTATTACATACGCTTACATCCAGCTGCCCATTGACCTAACATGGGTCCACACAATTCCATCATAAAATGTAGTGTAACTCATTTCCTCCTCTAAGGGTGGCTCAGTGGAGGTCTTCCTGGAGCCACCCAGATGTACTTGCTCTTCTGTGCATGCTCAGGTGTCACAGTGTGGCAGGGGTCAGTCTCGTTGCACCAATTCAAGTGCTGTGCATAGGGTGCGCATGCATTGTGTGGCCAGAGCACTTAGCACTGGGCCCATTGGAGTGACGCCCTATGGGCGCAACGTGCAGTGTACCAGGTGGGCAAGGAATTATGGGACATGTAGTCTCTAAAGCAACATTTAGTACCAATTGCACAGTGTATGCTCCCCGACCAGAAGTTCAGGTGAAGTGCAGCAGAGAGGGGCACAGTTTGGAGATTTTTCACACGACAAATGTAAATGTTTTTAGGGAAAATTAGATCAAAGGCATTTATTTAAAAGTTAGTTGAATGGAGCTAGCTGCAGAACATCGATTTGCACAGAGAGCAATTTATCATAGGCATCCTGTCAAAATGTTATTACAGTCTGGTATGACTTTATACATATGATTGTGTGCCCTTATCTAAAACAATATGGGCCAAGAATCAAGAGATCCTTTAAAAAAAAGACACTTCTTTAATATATTGCACTGTCTAGACATTTTATGGAACATCTTGATTGTAGTCTCCATAAAGTATTTTTTTTTCTTATTCAAGCTGAAGACTAAATAGACTTATACCTATTGTGTATCTGTGAGATCTGTCAAATCTTTGAGACTGAATAAAGAGACAGAATATTTTGCTTTTCATTAATCTGCATTAGTTCTATTTTATGGTGTTTTATTTAGCCTCAGAAGTGTTTAGTTGGACTCGATATTACAGCATATAATAGTGTTTTGCATCATGTGCATGTTTCAGCTTTAACATAATACATGTATACTACATTTTATTCCCTGTTAGATACATGCGTTATGCTTATTGTTGCATTTTTTTCTTTAATATACACGTCAATATATACTGGAATTATGTAACACAGAAATTATTCTAACAGTTAATTTGAAGGAAAAACTCTTCCTTATTATTCAACTATGAGTTGAGCAGGGGTGTCCCTAGCCTTTTTGCCTCCTAATGTGGGGTGGGGGGAAAAGTAGCTGGAGGTGCACGCTAACTGGGTATGGGGGGGGGTGTGGCCTCTGCATTATTTGGTAAACAGTGGTGTCACTGGTTGACAGGAGCTGAGCGGGATGTGTATGGGCCTTACGCATCTCCCCGCACCTGGCTCTTACCAACCTCAGACACTCTGGCTGGAAAGTGGAAGCAAGCACACTGAAAACATTGTGTAGCAGAGCAGCCAACTATTCTGGTTTTAACCAATTATTTTTGGCATATAAATTCTTAACGGTCCACATAACTAAGTGCATGGCAGGGGTGGGTCCATTATATATATATACATTGTGGTGGAAGTTATCCCTCTTTCTCAATT
Organism: Nanorana parkeri; assembly: GCF_000935625.1. Lineage (NCBI taxonomy): Eukaryota > Metazoa > Chordata > Amphibia > Anura > Dicroglossidae > Nanorana > Nanorana parkeri. The sequence goes on along the minus strand of NW_017307288.1, from coordinate 44,297 downwards.
AAGGAGGTTGGGAGGTATGCTGGTATCCTAGTAACTGATCCAGTGGGATCAGGACATATGGCAGGAAAGGGGAAACTCCGGCCTTCCAGATGCGCTTTTACTACAAATCCCAACATGCCCCTGCCTCTGGGAATCATGCCTGTATCTGTCAGTCTCGCAATGCCTTAGTAGTTCCACAACAGCTGGGGGGCCAGCCCTATGGGCTGATGCTCTGACTCTTAGCTGCATGTTGTCTCAGGCATGAGAAATATGGTGCTCAAAATGGCACCCAAAAGTACCTTATCACTCCACTGTTTCCACTACACCTGATGATGCATACCTGTAGCTAAGCACGTATAGAAATAAGTTGATAATTCAGAATTACGGATGAGCCAACCTGTTTCCTTTGTATGAGGTTTGACTAACCTAGCGGGAAGTTTGCGAACCCCGAACGTATTGGCAGTGAGTGTGCAGTCCCCTTTCCCGTACCATGCTAGTTAACATCCCTTTCAACATTGGGGGACACCTTACAAGGAGGGGGGGGGGACATTCTAATAAGAGTGTCAGCTCTTACCACACAGACCCACAGACAGCAAGTGCAGTATGCTATGCCACAGATTAACTAATGACAGTAGTAATAAGAGATAAGAAATCGTGCCTTGTGATTTCACGTATTTTTTAGGAGATGAAAGCAAGAAATGTTTACATATGTTTAACAATGTTATCAAGAAACAGAAAAAGATTAGGTGGTATTGCGAGTCAAGCAGAAATACAGACATTTGGCTGCATATCATTGCTGGGTGGAATTTGTAAACATTTTGCTTATCTCTGATCCTCACAGTAACTTAATACCCTCTAAATTTATACCTACGTATACCTTGTAATTATTCCACTTAATAGAAAATTAATAATGTTCACTAAGAGAGAAAGTTATAACGCAAATCTGCAAACTTAGAAAGCACAGTGGTATGATTTACAAATGAACATTGCATTTTTCTGGCTTTGGGAGAGCAAAACAAATGATTGGGAGAAAGAATTGAATAAAAAGCAGGATGAAAAGAAGAGAACGTTTCTACCAGGAGTAGACAAAAAGTTGGTTTTTGAATATAGAAGTTCAATGCAAAGAACTCAAGTGATTCAACTACATGATATAGACACTACGCAGTAAGGCAGGGAACCCAGACAAATCTTCAACAAGAACATAGCATATGACAGAAAAGTAATGTATTATTTACTGTGTCATTCTTTGGAATGAGATATAAGTGCTGTGAAGACAAAGGGGTCTATTCACTAAGCTGCTGTAGGCAGCCGAGTGACTCACCGACCCCAAGCGAAGTGAGCTGAATGCTGTTCGGCTATTCACTTCAGACAGGTACAGCTGATTTCAGCCGTACATCGGCTGAAATCAGCCGTACATCGGGTGGCTTAGTGTTGCTTTGGCTCGGCCGAACATGCTCAGCATGTTCGGCTGACCCGAAGTGCAGAAGGAGTTCGACTCAGCCGATCCAAAATCTGGATCAGCTAAGCCGAACCTCCGGCAGTTTACTCGCTGCTGTTCGGTCTTTTCTTATAGATGCCGAACAGCAGTGAGTAAATAGCCGAATGCAACTGAGCGGCATTTGGCCCGGCTGTTCTGCTCGGTCCCTCTGTGGGACCGAGCAGAACAAAAAAATAGTTTAAAAAGTACAAAAAAATAAATAGAAAACGATTGTGCAGAGCTAGCAGTGACAGCGTCCCTGGTTAGCTGGTAACCAGGGACGCTGATCTCTCTGCAAGTGGCCGGAGCCAGCCGTAAGATCACGGCTGACTGCGCCCAGCTGTCAGAAGCAGGCTGTCGGCCGGCTGCTCGGCCAGCTTCGGCTTTCAGCACGGCTCAGTCGAGCCAGGCATATGCCTTCAGCTCGACTGAGCGGCTGGCCAACTTCGGGAGCTGTACGGGCTATAGGGAATAGCCCGCACAGCAGCCCTTCGGTTCTACTGAACCAAAGGGGTCCTGGGGCCGGAGCTAGCTGAAGGACCAGCCGAAGCTACGGCTAGATCCTTCGGCAGCTTTGTGAATAGATCCCAAAGTGTTCCTAAAATACAAACATTGACCAGCAGATTTATTTATACACCATTGCTATCTCCAAAATATTCAGTAATATGTACTAGCCAAAGCTGTGCTTTATTTCACCTTTCCAAAAATGCATTTTACCCATGATGTGAAAATAGAACTATAAACATTTTCCTAAAAGATATGGTGTGAAGTAAACTGCACATCAGGCTATTTGGCAATGGAACGTCATGCAATATTAGTATTCCTGAGGAGGGCAGTCACAATGCACATCCATATGTTTTAGCTGTGTGTTATAAAACTTGTCTAACAGGAATATGCTGCTGTGTACATAACCTGGGAGGAAGACGTTAGAGACTTGACCAGAGGAGAAAGTCATTCAGACGTAATAAAGGCAAGAGAGAAAAAAGCAAACAAACTACTAAGAAGTTATAATAAAACTAATAGAGAACTTTTTTTTAGCTCCTATTTCGTGCAGCCTGCAAGTAAATCTTATACAATACACGTAGAGGGGGATAGTAGAGAAAAATAATTTCACATTGCCTGGCTCTGCTGTTTGCCAGAGCTGTGTAAATCTCAGGAATAGACGGACAGCATTTAAAAGCTGCCTAACAAGCACTTTAACAATGGATTTAAATGTTTGCCTAGAGTTCAGCTTTAAAGCATAATTAAACCCTCGGGGTTATTTTGCATATATCTACTGTTAGCAAGCAGTAGATATATGCAAAAACATTTTAAAAAAGTTACCAAAAAGGTAAAAACTTACCTGTACCGTCCAAAGATCTGAAGCTTCTCGGGCGGCCTCAGAGGATTAACGGGAGAAGAGGAGAGACACAGGGTAAGTCAATGTACGCAGCCTGGCAGCATGCACCCGCACAGACACTGTGGGACACAGGAGACGCAGCAGTCTGCGCTGGATCAGAGACCGGCACACACACTGGAGGGACTCCTGAAAACTACTAAAAAGAAGAAGATGATCGGATCAAGAGGCATCATTTAAGGTAAGTCCTTAAAGCAGCATGGCCGAGGGGAGGGGGATTTAGGGGTCTATTCATGAAGCTGTCGAAGGATCTAGCCGTAGCTTCGGCCGATCCTTCGGCTAGCTTCGGCCCCAGGACCCCTTCGGTTCAGTAGAACCGAAGGGGTGCTGTACGGGCTATTCACAATAGCCTGTACAGCTCCCGATCATGGCCGAGCGGCTCAGCCGAGCCGAACGCATATGCATCGGCTCGGCTGAGCCGTGCTGAAAGCTGAAGCTGGCCGGG
>NW_017307288.1:25886-40984 GCF_000935625.1 Nanorana parkeri | reverse complement strand
TTCACTCTTTTTCTGTTCTGCTCGGTACCTCTGAGGGACCGAGCAGAACAGCCGAGCCGAATGCCGCTCAGCGGCATTCGGCTATTCACTCACTGTGGTTCGGCATCTTTAAGAATAGCCCGAACAGCAGTGAGAAGCCTGCCGGAGGTTCGGCTTAGCCAATCCAGATGTTGGATCGGCTGAGTCGAACTCCTTCTGCACTTCGGGTCAGCCGAACATGCTGAGCATGTTCGGCCCACCCGAAGCCACACGAAGCAAGCCGATATACGGCTGAAATCAGCCGTACCAGCCTGAAGTGAATAGCCGAACAGTGTTCGGCTCACTTCACTTCAGATCGGTCATTCACTCGGCTGCCCTCGGCAGCTTAGTGAATAGACCCCTTAGACGTTAATGTCACTTTAAACTCTTTGACTTAAAAAAAATGTTCTTCTCCTTTCTCTGCTTTCCTTCACCAAATCCCACCATTCTCACCAAAGCCATGTCCTTAGTGCTTTGCTATTTTCCCTTCTTGAATTGGCTCCCTACTGAGGGAATAGGATGCACACTGAGCTCCATAAGGCTGCACAAGGCTTGCATAGGTACCATAGTCTTGCACAGAGCTAAGCAAGCTTCCCCAAACTTCCATGTGATAGAGCTCAGGCCTGGTGACTGGGAAGCTCAGTTATTAAACTCTGACTTGCAGGAGTCTGGAGAACACCATTATGAGAGCCAATAACCAGAAGTACGGGGTAGGTATGTGCAGGCCCCTTATGGTGGCTTCCTTAGAGCCTTTTCATTCGCTTGTTTGGAATCTAAAGAATTCATGTGCTTTCATTTGTTATTTGCTTTCAGGGATGACCTGAACATCCCTTGCTTTCAATTACTAAAATATGTAAATTCTTTCCTTCAAAAAATGTAACCTTTTGAAATGTACTGAGATGTGATTTGATAAGATAATACATCCTCATGCATTCCAGGCTCTCTGCTCTACTAAACACACAGGAAATCAATTTTTATAATAAAATGCACATTATTTCGTTTTGCAGAACTTTGACAAACTTCTTCAAAGTCTTCAATTGGTATGTTTATTTTTCTGTTATTCTGCCTCCAGGTACTTATTTAGATTTCTTTAATTCCATTAGCTGCAAAAGAATGTGCAAGGCATAAAAACATTTGTTGACACAGATGTGCACCGATTTCTGTCATTAAATATGAAAATCAGTTGTTGGTCATTTATGTAGACTAGGCATAGCACTTCCATATGCAGGGAGGTTTGCAGTCCTAGTACCGCAATCTCTAGGGAAGGGCTGATGCCTCTGCCAGATTTTTATTCCTGTCTCTGTCCTTCATGTGAAGATTTCACCCCACTTTCAATCAGGACACAGACAAAAACACATTGAAGGGAATTTATCAAAACTGGAGCAGACAAGAACTGGAGCAGCTGTGCATGGCAACCAATTAGCTTCTCTTTTTCATTTTCAAGTCTAAAGGTGCCCATACACTGCACGATTATCGTACGATAATCGTATGCGATCGGTTTTTCGTACGATAATCGAGCAGTGTGAACGGAGACGTGCGACCGTTTCTACTGTACGGTCGCACGTCTTCTGTCGAACCAGCATGTTCGAAAACCAGCCGGGAATCGTACGATTCTCGGCTGGTTAGAACGGTGCTCGGGAGACAAATGACGAACGGGCCGGTGTGTGCACGCGCACACTGCCCGTTCAGCATTGCGGTCATCGGAAGCCCGCCCCTCAGGGGGGCGGGCTTGCGATGATCGAGAGTGCGATCTGCCTGTCCAAAATAGGCAGATCGTACGTTTTTTTAATCCCTGTACAACCATCGCAAGACTAAAGTCTTGCGATGGTTGTAGAGTGTATGGCCACCTTTAAGGTGCCCATACACTGCACGATTCTCGTACGAGAATCGCGGAAAATCCCGCGATCGTACGAGAATTGTGCAGTGTATGGAAGGCGTGTGACCGTTTCTAATGTACGGTCGCATGACTTTTGTATATCGAGCATGTTGGAAAACCAGCCGAGAATCGTATGATTTTCGGCTGGTTTTTAACATGATCGAGAGATCACTGCCGAGCGGGCCGGTGTGCGCACGCGCACACTGCCCGTTCAGCATTGCAGTCATCGGAAGCCCGCCCCTCAAGGGGGCGGGCTTGCGATGATCGCAAGTACGATCTGCCTGTCCAGGATGGGCAGATCGTACGTTTTTTTAAGTACTTTACAACCCTCGCAAGACAAAAGTCTTGCGAGGGTTGTAGAGTGTACGGGCACCTTTAACTGAACAAACTGAAGAGATAAACTGATTGGTTGTCTTGCACAGCTGCTCCAGTAACATGGGTAACATTTAATAGAGATAGACATAAGCTGTATGGGCACCTTTACAGGAATATTTATAAATCACTGAATGTGGCATTCCAAGAAGCATTGACTGCGGGTGTATCTTACTGGTGCATGTGTTTTAAATTACAGTGAGACTGGATTCACACCTGTACGCTGCAGTAACGCTTGTTAAGCATGTTGGTGCATTGCGGTTGCATCCATTCTTAATGGCACCTCAACACACCTTATCAAAGTACCTGCGCTGCAGTACACCGCAATTCATAGTCACCACTGTGCATCATAGTGCACTGCATTAATAATGCATGAATAGGCTACCATAACACAATGCATGTCAAGGTCCAATATAACACGTGTGTCCAATGCACCACAACAGTGTGAATACAACCTAATTGATTCACCTGCAGTGAAAGTTGGGTGAATGTCACATTCACTGCCCCGTAGGCATTGCCTTAGATCAAGTATTTTGTAATCTTGATGCTAATATCTTTCAGCTCATTCATCATTTTACTGTAGAATATTAATGCTCAAGACTACCATACAAACAGACAGCTCTGAAAACCTACACACAGTCTGTATCTTTCCTCTGGGATCCTCTCCACTTTTTTTAGTTCAGTTCCCATGCTACGTCTTCAGTCACAACTTCCGCTCAAGGCAAACAACACAGTCTGTTTCATTCTGACATAAAGTATGCAAGAACAGAATGAACTACACATTTCCAAATTTCCATCAGTTATTATGTTTAGAATTCTTGGACATCACATACTGTGACTTTTTTTAATGCTGAATAAACTAACTATGAATAGATCATACACATGTAATATATTTTCCTGAATAATAAGCAATATAAATAGAATAATTACTATTATAACATATTATGCATTGTAATATAGTTGACTCCCATACAATTGCTTTTTCTTCTAATTAAAATTTTAAAATAGACATAGGAAGTTTGAAACTTATTCACTGCAAATATCAATGTTATGGTATATATTTCTGGTAAGGCCATTCCAGCACATTAAAAGTATGTAATGATGAGAGCATGTCCGGGATATACAGGGGAAGTCTATAATGATTAGAAGATAGCCTCATGGACAAGGACGCTGTGCTATTAGTTGGAACACATTAACAATATTTACTGAATATATCTGTAGTTATCCAAAAAGCTCAATAGGCCACTCAGATAGCCTTGACATATTCACCCTGAACTAAAAATTAACCTCCTGACTACATGGTCAATAAAGCAAAAAGATTTATGAATAGGCCTATATTTAAAGTGGAACTACAACCTCTTATCCTTTGCAGCCAAGGAAGGTGCTATCTTACCCTTTATTTGGATTGAGGCTGCCATGTTGCTGCGCATGTGATCAGCTATGACACCAGCCATTTGAGGGATTGAAAGTTCACTTGAGAGTCAAAACAAGAAGCACACTGGCATCCTTGAAAGTTATTAGCAGAGGCGTGTCTTGAAAGTAACTGTTTTGGAAGACCATTAAAGGAGAACTATGCTGTTAGGGCTTTTCCCGATAGTTCTCCTAAGGGTAACGGGAGGACACAAACTAGCGTCCTCCCGTCACCCTAAGCTCAGTATACCGCGAGCTACAGCTACAGCATACTGAGACGCCGCAGCTGAAACGGATCCCGACAATCCGCCCAGCTGCGTGAGTGACAGCTGGCTCTGCCTATCTAGAGGCAGAGCCAGCAGCACCCGCCCCCTCCGCCATCCGTTCCGCCAGTCAGCACTGGAAGATCGTAGCGGGGGGAATCCAGCCCCTCCCCTGTCAAGGCTCTCTGCTATGACAGGATCGAGAAGTGAGCGAACGCCTGTATGTGAAAGTCATATAGAAAGTCTGGAAATGTGTGCATACGATTACAGTAACTGAAGAATTTAGGAGGAGTGAATATATTCAAGCTCCATACAACTGAAGAACATGAACTAGAGCTATTTTATTCAGGTGTTGAAGGGATGCTTATCCTAGGCCCGCCATAAGGGCCCGTTCACACCAGATGCAGTGCGTTCTGTGGGGCAGCAGGGGGCATTGTGCCTTTGAAGTGAATGGCACCGTAGCCATGCCCTCCGGCCGCAATGTGATCGGCTGCACAGGATCGCAAAGCACATTATGGCATGTAACAATAAAGTAACCTTGACTTGGAAGGCAGGAAAGAAGCCATCTTCCCTCCTGTGTTCAGTGGCGTAACTACCACGTGGGTCGCTATGGGGCCCGGGGCAGAGGGGCCCGGTCATGGGGGCGAGGGGTTCAGCCGTGTAGGTGGAGGACGAGACCCGGCTGCTGCGGAGGAGACTGGGGCCCTCGGCCGTGGAGTAGGAAGCCAGGGCCCGGAGGAGGAGGCCGGGGCCCGGAAGAAGATACCGGGGATCAGCAGTGAAGTGGAGGATGCCGGGGTTCGGCAGCGAAGAGGCCGGAGATCTGCGGCATTGGTGGAAGTGGCTGGGGCTCGGCGGCGGCTGACAGGTAGAAACGGCTAAGCTGCTTTGCTGTTTTTTATGTGAAATGTTCCTTGTGTTTGAGTCCCCGCACAGCCAAAAACATGGACCCCTCATTGCCATTCCCAGCTTTTCCCCTCTACGCCCTGCCTGCTACAGTTGGAGATGAGGGTCAGGATGGACATGAGGGTCAGGATGGACATGAGGGTCAGGATGGACATGAGGGTTAGGATGGACATGAGGGTCAGGATGGATATGAGGGTTAGGATGGACATGAGGGTCAGGATGGACATGAGGGTTAGGATGGGGAGAATGGTCAGGAAGCTGAGGATGATCAGGATGTTGATTTGAGTATAGTGAAGATGGAGATGATGGTCAGGATAGTGAGAATTCCAAACAGTCTTATATGCACTTGTGACAGCTAAAAAATGATCCTCGCACACCGTGCTGCTCCTTTAAGGACTAGGGGACCTTGACTCGATTTCTAAAACAAAAACACAGAGCGCCCCGAGATGTGCAGGATAATTTTTTATTTTAATGGATAATGGATAAAAACCTACAAGGATTACAGTACAACAAGTGTATTACTCCTTTGATCTGATATCGGAAATATCCCATAAAAAAGTGTTTGACACAGAAGACGCTGATCCGCCAGGTGGCATGCCGCCTCACGGTTGAACTCCTGTGATTATGGCTAAATGTTGTACTGCAATCTTTGTGAGGATGTTTTTATCCATTATCCTTTAAAATAAAAAATATCCTGCACATGTTGGGGAGCGCTGTGTTTTTGTTTTAGGATGGTGAGAATGGTCAAGAAGCCGAGGATGGTCAGGATAGTCAGAATGGAGATGATGGTGAGGATGGTCAGTATGGTCACGATGGGGAAGAGGTGAGAATGGTCAGGATGGCGGGGAGGTGAGGATGGTGAGAATGGTCAGGATGGCGGGGAGGTGAGGATGGTGAGAATGGTAAGGATAGTGAGGAGATGAGGATGGTCAGGATGGTGAGGAGATCAGGATGGGGAGGACGGTGAGAATGGTCAGGATGGTGAGGAGATGAGGATGGCCAGGATGGGGAGGAGGTGAGGACGGTGAGAATGGTCAGGATCGTGATGATGGTCAGGATGGTGAGAAGATGAGGATGGCTAGGGTGGTGAGGAGGTGAGGAAGGATGGTGAGAATGGTCAAGTTGGTGAGGAGATGAGGATGGTCAGGATGGTGAGGAGATGTTGAGGACGGTCAGGATGGTGAGGAGATGAGGATGGTCAGGATGGTGAGGAGATGAGGATGGTCAGGATGGTGAGGAGATGAGGATGGTGAGGAGATGAGGACGGTCAGGATGGTGAGGAGATGAGGACGGTCAGGATGGTGAGGAGATGAGGACGGTCAGGATGGTGAGGAGATGAGGATGGTCAGGATGGTGAGGAGAGGAGGATGGTCAGGATGGTGAGGAGAGGAGGATGGTGAGGAGATGAGGATGGTGAAAAGATAAGGACGGTCAGGATGGTGAGGAGATGAGGATGGTCAGGATGGTGAGGAGATGAGGACGGTCAGAATGGTGACTTGTGCAGGGACCCCGACCAACCCACCTGAGACCCTGCAGAGCTCAACATAGGGAGTTTTTGGTGGGCTGTGCAGGGTCACTCTCAGGTGGGCTATGCACGGTCTCTGGTATCTGTGGGGTCTCAAGTGGACTCTGCAGGGTCTCAGGGGGGCTCTGCAGGGTGTTTGGTGGGATTGTGCGGGGTCTATGGTGGGCTCTGCAGTAGTGAGCATCTGAGTTATCTGTTCTTCAGAGCCAGAAAAAGAACGTGTTCTGAAGGTAGGTGCTTTTTCTTTTTTTTGGTGGGGGGGCATACAAAACTTTGCTATGGGGCCCTGTGATTTCTAGTTACGCCCCTGCCTGTGTTCTTCAAAAAATTCAGAAGACCTCTTTGTTTTAAAATGGAAATGCCTTATTCAATTTAGGACGTTAGCATTGCCACATGGTGCACGCCACTCAAAAATGTACAATTAAAAGACAAAGGTACCTTTGTACAATTGTCTTTTAATCACAGAAATGTATACAGGGAATATAGCTTACCTGCTGAGTAGGGGTGAGTAAACTGGTTCGCAGGAGGTTCAGCAAACTCAGCATATATTCCACTAACCCTGAACATAGCAATTAACCACACTCAGTCTATGGAAAACAAGTCCAAACAAATACCCGCGGAGCCGCTCTAAACATAAAAAACAATGTGCTTAAATGTGCATTGTTCAGACTTTTGCGACGGCCGCATTTCGTACCACGCGGCCTGCAAAATAGTACAAGCGCGATACTATGGCGGAACCCGCAGGCTCGTGGCTATGTAATAGCCGCAAATGAGCGAAATCCGTGCAGATAAAAAATGTAATTTGTCCCGAGCGGTCTTCCGCATGGAAAACACAAACGCTATATGTGAATGGAGCCTAAAGGTGGATGTGATAGTGCGGAGCAGTACAATTTATTATTTTAAAAGTGACAGTTTGTTTATAAACAGCATCCAAGACCTTTCATTTAGCAGCGGTAGCAGTACCGCCTCTAAATGACAGACCCCTGCTGGCTTGTGTTTGTAAACAAACATGCCAAGGATCCTGATGGCATCATTAGCACAATGGGTTATCATGTCTGTTGGTCATAATTGTTGTATATTGCTGTATGACATGAATGATGTTGGATTTACATCAAGTGACAGTGTTTATTTATTTATTTTTCTAATACAATACTTTTTTCATGGTGTGTGTGTTTTCATTTACGTTTTCATTTTTTGTGTGAAAAAGTACCAAAGGGTACTATGCACTCATTCCCCCAGGGGGATAAACTGGATGGGGGCATTATTCTAAAGAGGATTACATATTTCAAAAATTCCCACCCACACAGGCCACTACATTGCTTTTGGGGACATGTGTGGGGATGAGGCCCTTGTCTCACCTCCTCGCATGGTGCTTTGCAAGGAGGTGAAGCCTTTCAGCTTGGGTGGACAGGAAAGGGGGTAGCAAGAGTATGCTCCCCCTCCTGAACCATACTAGGCCACATGCTTTTAACATTGGGGGTAGCTTTCAAGGGGAGGGGGGGCAGCAAAGCCTCCCCCCTTGCAAGGCACATTGTCCCCAGTGTTGAAGAAACAAGGGCCTCATCCCCACATCCTGTTCCCCAAAAGGGATGTGGGGGTGTGGTAGCGTTGCTAGAGTGTAAGCTCCTTTGCGTGCAGTGACTAATGTGAAAGGATCTACTTTTTTATGAAAAGCAGTAGAATTTCTCACCACTATATAAATGTGTCAAATAAGGAACAGCAGTTTTATTTTTAATTCCAAAAGGTCCTATTTGAAATACATACATGTATCTGAGTGCTAACAGATCACAATACTTTATTGTCAAATGTAACAATATATTAGTCTGTAATGTCACACTGTGCAGTTTGTAACCTAGGATCGGTAGAATTCTTACATACTCTTCATAGTAAAGTTATGTGTATAGTTTTCATTCTACAGACTAAGACGAAAAACCAACTTAGTAACACGTCTTTACAATCCGAATTTACACAGTACTTGCAATTCTATCTAAAACCTTCTTGCTGAAAAAAAATAATCTGTCTTTCCTTTTACTTTAACATTTCCCTTTCCGCCACTAATCCTATTTTTTATGGCTGAATCACTGATTTCTTTTAAAACATTTGCATCCCCAATACTGTTGGGATGACCATACTGCTTTTGCATGCACTCTGTAGTGCAGCAATGTTGTAACCCTGTCGGGTTGCTTACTCTACTGTATCAACACATCCAATCTTTGCTCATAAATGTAATTGCCCTGCCTCCAGCCATTTGTTTGGCAGCAGATCTTGTCATCAATGGGAGCACATGGCTGCAAGGATACATATAACTCAAAAAACATTGTGGAAAGTCTTTAAAAAAAGAGGTGGCAACTTTGATTACAGAGGTGGTAACTACCATTATAATATCAGTGTTGATACTGAGGGTTTTGTTAGTTCTTGGACACCTTTGACACACTAGCTGTGAGCAACTCAGCAATAACGGGATTGCTGGAGAGGTAAAAAAAAGTATTCACCTGTATTCATCTCCCTCGCTGTCCAGAATGCTGCAGAATCTACCTCACCAGCAAAGATAAACCCTTCTGCAGTCCAGCCAGAGAGGGAGCAATGTGATGGAAACATGAGTGATCTCTTTGCCCTCCTTAGAGATCCTGCTGCTTACTAGTTGCCACTGGCATCAGAATTGTTAGCAGGTCAAAAGCCATATGCTGGCCATACACAGCTTGAATGTCGGGTGAATCCTGCTAAATTGGATGAAATTCAGGCCATGGTTGACCCTTCAAGCACCTCCCAACTCTACAAAAGTGTATTTGGAAATCGATGGAGCCGGTGGATTATCAGTGGAGAATCCTACATTCGTGCTGTTTAGAGTAGATGGTGAAATACATTAATTGTACTACGGCTGAATGAGAAAATTTCAAGCTGTGTATGGCCAGCTTTAGCAGTACATTTTTAACTTAGCCAGGGAAGTTTGTGTTCATTTTATTCACCCAATCATGTTCAAAGGAAATAGCAGTCTCTTTCACATATAATTGGATGCCTGAAGTGAATGCAGCTTCAATAAATGTATTATGTTGCTTTATGTTGCTTTCGTAAATCAGCCCCCATGAATGTGCCTTGATGAGCTGCATCTGCCACCTAAGAGTTAATTACCAATTTGTCAATGATGTGTTTAGCTGCTTTGTTCATGATAGAGATGATGATTATATAATGTGTTAGTGCCACATTCCTTCACTTGCTTAGAATTGTGTTTCACCCATCTGCAAGTGTCAAATCAATCGCTATGCAGTCCTCACGTGGTTCATGTTACATTTTACAGATGCTGGTCAAATCTAGTAACAGAACAGTGCCTCTTGATCAACATTCAACATCTACATGAGTTTAATTAATTGTATTGTCCTTAGTACAGTGTGAATTAGTATCACACATGGCCAAGATATTTATCACTGTTTTAATAGGTTCTATCACTCCTTACAAAATTTTGCAGCTATAAATGTAAGTTAATTAGTTTTATGAATGATTCTCCACTCATTTTTTAGAAGTGTTACAAATCATGTGTTCCTTGACATTATTTAATAAGGCACAAATACCAAAGTACTGACTGTGATATTGCATTAGTTGTCTTTCATAGACCTGTTTGAATGTGAAATCTGCTTGATTGTTAGGAGTTACTGCACTAAATGGCTCTGTGCATTAAAATGATACTAAACACAGGAGTTAAATCTTCAAAATGCATTTAAGTAATTTACCAATACTGGAACTTATTTGTGCATCACTCAACCTTAGATTCTCAAATCATCTCTGAATAGGCGCTGACACTGTCCTTCCTAATGCAGAGTGGCTGCTTTTGTTTCCCTTGGTCCCTGTGTGTGTTGTAAAGAAGACACCGCTCCAAGATCACTCGTGATGGACTATAACTTCAATACAAATTAGCTAAATAAATGTGAGATTGTAGCCCATCACGGAAGCGGGCTTGGAGCGGTGACTACTTTACAACACACACAGGGACCATGGAGAACAAAAGTAGCCACCCCCCAGAAGGTAGGACAGTGTCAGCACCAATTCAGGTATGATTTGAGGATCTACAGCTGAGTGATACACAAATAAGAAAATTTTTTGTTAATAGTTAAGGTACTTGAATGCATTTTTAAGGTTTAACGTCTGAGTTTAGTGTCACCATAACCTAAGGATTCAATAACACTGAATTCATAACAAACATAGGCGTCGCTACAGGGGGGCAAGGGGGGGCAACTGCCCCCCTAGGTTATCCCTTGCCCCCTTTTGGTCGGTATATATATATCTGGTCTTGTATGCTGCATTGTGCCGCTGTATTATACAATGCAGAGTACCATGCACAATACAATACAGTATAATGCAGAATAACAATGTATTATACAGCGGCACACTGCAGAATACCATTAGCTATAGATGAACAACAAATCCCAGCAACAATACATTATGCAGGGTGTTTAATGTATTATTGCTGGGATGGGATTTGTTGTTCCTCTGTAGCTGCTAATGTTCTGCAGTCTGCCGTTGTATAATATATTATTGCTTGTATTTGTTGTATTCCTCTATAACATGTCAGTGATATTCTGCATTGTGCTGTATAATCATTATACAGCGCAATGCAGAATGGCTCCAGCTATAGAGGACTACAAATCCCAGCAATAATCAATTATACAGCGCAATGGAGAATAACACCATCTATAGAGGAATACATCAGATCCCAGCAATAATACATTATATACAGCACAATGCAGAATACCACCAGCTACAGAGGACTACAAATCCCAGTAATAGTACATTATAGTATAATGTACTATTGCTGCGATTTGCTGTATTCCTCAATAGCTGCTGTTATTCTGCATTGCGACGCTGTATAATGTACTATATTGCACACCACACTTTTTTTTTACTTCCACCGCGCCAAGCTTGCCCCCGTGATGGACTACAATCTCAATACAAACTAGTAGTCCATCACTGGAGCCTTTGTTTTTATCCGATTAACCGATTAATCAAACTTAATAATCGGCTAACTAATCGATTTTGAAAATAATCGTTAGCTGCAGCCCTACATTGCTGTATAATGTATTGCTGGGATTTGTAGTCCTCTATAGTTGGTGCTATTCTGCATTGCTGTATAATGTATTGCTGAAATTTGTAGTCTTCTATAGCTGGTGGTATTCTGCATAGCTGTATAATGTATAGCTGAGATTTGTAGTCCCTTTACAGTTGACAGGAGTCAGTACCAGAACTACCAGGGTCCCAGCAATTGCTCTTACGCACAGCAGTGATGAGGGATCCCTCCGCCACAGTGTGCTGTACTTTTCCTTGACCCATAAAATTATTAGTGCCCCCCCAGTTTTGACTGTGGTATCTTATGTGCCCCCCCTATATAGTGTTCCTAGAGTCGCCACTGATAACAAATAATGATTGAATTAATGACACTCCTACCTTGCAGCAACCAGGTCTTGGGTTCAGTTCATTGGGTTCCTACGAAGGAACGCATTTTTCGGCAACATATATGTTTTCTATTTCTATGCCAAAGAATCCTCTCTAAGGAAGACTCAGGTATTATTTCTACAGTATATAAAATATTGAAAATGACTTTTAAAATTAAATTAAAAGTCCTAAACACTTTGCATCTCGAGGGAGAAGTACAAATTAGTGACATGAGATTCTAGTTTACATATACAGTACTTTGAAAGGACTTCCAGCCTTTATTCCTGCTTTGTAAAATTTTGCAAGGTGGCTTCAGCTTATGATTAAGTTGCTTGTAATTTTTCAATAATTATATGACTGATTTCTCATCTACTCTGGCTCAGTGGTTAGCACTTTTGCCTCGCAGCACTAGGGACCTCGGTTAAAATCCCAGCCGGGACACGGTCTGCTTAGAGTATGCATGTTCTCTGTACCTGCATGGGATTCCTTCAGATACCCTGTTTCTTCCCATATTCCAAAGACATGCTGCTATGGTAATCAGCTCAATTGATCGTGCCAAGATGGCAACCTCACCCCCTAAACTAGGAGTAGGCAAACTCTGGCCTTCTAGTTGTGGTGCAATGACAAACACCATTAAGCTTGTGACACACTGCAGGCAAAGCTGTGCAGAGCAAACCATATGTGTCAGGCAAGGAGGTTCGCATGCACTGTGTGAGCTGAGCGCGGCCAGATGAGAGACTACATCTTCAGCCAATCGGCTCGCGCATAACATTGGAATGATCTTCACATTGTGACGCGCGGGTTTATACACGCGAGCTGATTGGCTGAAGATTACCTTTTTCAAGTCGGCACGCTCAGCTATGGGAGCTCTCGCAAGCTGACGTGCCGGAGTGAAAACAGATATGACACGCTGCATGCGAAGGTCCACGCACCACCGTTCCATGTTGCTTTACACGCAGTGTGTCACAGCCTTTAAGCATTTCAAAATTCTGACAGCTACAGGCATGACTCACAGTAGCAGATGCATGGTGGGATTTTTTTTCACTACACCTGGAGGGTCCGGAGTTTGCCTACCCCTGTCCTAAACACTTGTTTACACAAACGTAACACACAAATTTACACAAATGTAAAAAATGAATAAAATTACTAATTTAAAAAAGACATGAATTCCTTGGACTATATTTTAAGATGTTTTCTGCAAAAAGGTCACTGAATGTCACTGTGACCCATTGTACTTGCATTAAGAACACAATCTTCTGGAGCTGTTACGGTTGCTCTTTGATGTTGATTCAGCGTTTGTATTTAAACAACTTGAAATTCACTTTCTTTGCATCAGTTCACTTAGAATTCATAGCTTTATTTTGCATTTTTTGATGTGTCAGACTGATAAAAAAACACCAGCTGAAAATATGAAGAAATGAATCAACAATAGAAGAAGGAAGTAAAGGGTTGTTTGTTTGATTTCACCAAATAAATTAAATACTTTTTGATGGAATTTTACCATTATCTGGCCACGTGATACAATTATTACACCCATTTAATACATGCTTGGATATCAAATGGACAGAATGGAACATTTATTCATGTGATGGCAACATGAGCCTGCATATGCAGTTGGTTGTGCAACTGTGTTGTCTCCACTCAGCAGCTTTGTCAGCATTTAACAGATTTGGGCAGTAAGTGGTTAGGTTGAATCTGTTATAAGCCTAATCTTTTCATTTAAAAAAAATATGGGTACCCCTACTCATCAAACATGATGATATTCGCCTGCTGTACAAAGCTTTCAATACGTTTATTTGGAGAGGAAAACGCCCACATATAGCCGTGCACAAACTTCAACGGCCTAAATCTCTGTTGGGGGCAAACCTACCAGATGTTAGGATGTACAATTTGGCCAGCCTTTTTAGACATGCTAGGGATTGGATTCATGACACTGCTCATTTTACTGATACAACCTTGGAACAGGCTATGGTATCTCCTTGGTCCCTGTCGGGTGTCCTCCACTCACCATGGAAAACTCTTCCCGCACTTATCAGAACCAATCTCCTTCTGAGAGACACCATAATAGCCTGGAGGGAGGTCCGGAAATTGTACCGGATCCCTGGGGTGGTATCTCCCCTGATGCCACTCACTTCTTCTCCGGTCTTCTCCCCAGGCAGAGACTCCAAGGTTTTTTTACTTTGGAAAACCAAGGGTGTTTACACTTTGAATGACCTACTATATCCATAAGGGGTATGTAAACCGTTCAGGGAACTGCAGTGCACCTTCGGGTTTTGCCCCTTTGGATGGTATTTCCTTTCCACAACCGATCGAACATGGGACTCCATGGTGGAAGCTTATGTGTCGTATTTTATTTTATTTCTTCATGTATACCATTGTTTACGGCCGTGCTAAACCGTTTTTTGTTTTTTTTGTTTTTGTTTTTGTTTTGTGTTCGTTTTTCTCAATCTGTGATTATCTTAAGGGTGGGAAGACAGTCATTTACGGTCAGGCTTTGGGGAATGCTGTTTTCGCTATTCTTCTTGATCCACTTGTGCTGGTTAACGGTTGTTAGACTGTATTATCATTATGTATCTGTTGATCTTTATCTGCCATGCATATGTTTTTCTCTCTTGTTTGCACCCTCCTGGAGGGTTGTTTTTGTATTGATATACTATATCTCAATAAAAATTATTTGCTAAAAAAAAAAAAAATATGACTTACCTTTTAAATGTTTCTTAGGGTAAGGGCTTGGTGCAGATTCCGTGCTAATCTGAGCAGTTTGGATGTACAGGGACAAACTGGGGGACAGGATAAGCTAATAAGAATACGGGTTAATTAACTCAGGATAAGAGTTAATTATGTCTTCTATGACCCTTATGAAGCTGTACCTGATGTACTAGATGAAGACAGTTGAGTTCAGTCTGTCTTTTTAATTATTTTTGATTTGTTTTCCACCCTCTGGGTGTTTTTGAGTAAATCCATCAGCAGAGCAAAAGGTGAGGGGTATGCATAGAGTCAAAAGGCTTTCTGTAGTGTTACTACCAGGTTACTACCACCTTATATTTATCTGAATGCTCTGTACTGGTGGACTGTACAGTCAAATGAGAAAGTAGCACAGTACATAGCACGTGGATTCTTCTGAGTCTGCTTCAAATTCTGTTTTAAATTGCTGGAATAAAAATATTTTAACATGCTTGGTCATAGAAGGGGTGAATCCGGTGTGAAAAAATGTCAGTATGTTTTCCATCTAAATACAGAGAAAAATGATTTTAACATCATTTACTTTTTTAACTCACAAGTTTCTTTTATTAGGGTTTTTAGGTAA
>NW_017307288.1:0-21492 GCF_000935625.1 Nanorana parkeri | reverse complement strand
AATATCTTTGGCAATAAGGTCATCTTGATCGCATGAATACGACCAATCCACGACAGAGTGCATGAGGACCACCTGTTCACGTCCGCTTTTAATTGTTTATACAAAGGTAGGTAATTGTTTTTCTATAAGGACGAGTAGGACGGGGTAAGTCTAACCCCCAAATATTGTAGGTAGTCGGTTGACCAAGTAAATGGGAAGGCTTGGGCGAGGCGAGTCCAAAGATCGGAGGGCAGGTTGACATTAAGGGCCATTGACTTGGAGGTATTTACTTTGAGTCCTGAGACAGTCGCAAACATATCCAATAATCGTAGGGCATTAGGGATAGAGATAAGGGGGGATGTGACAAAGAGTAACAAATCATCAGCAAAGAGTGCACATTTGTGGCTAACTCCTTTGCAGGTGACTCCCTTGATATCAACACAGGCGCGTATGGCGATGGCCAGCGGTTCTATCGCTATTGCGAAAAGCAGCGGCGATAGGGGGCATCCCTGCCGGGTGCCAGTAAAGATACCAAAGGGTTCAGAAAGGTATCCCTGGATACGAATTTGTGCTGACGGATTAGAGTACAGTGTAAGCAGTAGTCTAATAAAGGAGGGGCCGAAGCCCCAACGGCGTAGTAGGGTAAACAAATATGGCCATGAAACAGAATCAAAGGCTTTCTGCAAGTCCACAGACAGCAGTAGACCTTCCTGTCGAGGTCCACCATCCCAAGAAGACTGCAGAAGAGATATAATGTCTACTGCCCTCCGAATTTGGTCCGGCCCCTGACGCCCCATTATAAATCCAACTTGGTCTGTGTGTATATAGGAAGCTAAGAAAGTATTTAGTCGGTTAGCCAAGACTTTTGTCAGGAGTTTAAGGTCGTTATTTATTAATGATATGGGCCTGTAATTAGAGACTTCGCCCGGGTCTTTGTTCGGTTTTGGTATAACACTGATAAAGGCACGATTCAGATCTGGATCTAGGGGTGCCCCTGCCTGGAGAGTATTAAAAAATGTTTCTAAATGGGGAATCAAAGTATCAGCAAATTTTTTATAATATAATGCGGGAAAGCCATCAGGGCCTGGAGCCGAAGAGCGTTTAGCTTGCTTTATTGCTAGTTTAATTTCAGCTGGTGAGATGGGTTGTTCTATGAGCTGGCAGTGTTTCGATGTCAGGGAGGGGAGAGGGAGGTCTTTGAAGAAAGAGTCTAACACGGAGGAGGAGGTCATGGGCGGCCTCTCGTACAGTGACGAAAGAAAGCCATGAAACTCCCGAAGTATATTTTTGGGATTTAAAGAGTATACACCAGCTGTACAACGTATTCTAGGGGCGGAATATGTTCTGGGAGCCGAGGAGAGTTTGTGTGCGAGCAATGTGCCAATTTTATCCCTATGTGTGTAGAATTTATTGTCAGTCCAGCGCAGGCTTTTTTCAGCGCGCGTGGTCAGGAGCATATTTAGTTCTAGACGGGTGTTGTCTAAACTACGTTGTAGGTCAGGTGTTGGAGAGGTCTTATGGTCTTGGGAGAGTTTTTGAAGAGTAGCATCCAGTTCGGTTATGCGCCGCAAGGCCTGTTTCTTAAATTTGGAGGCATAGGCTATAAGCCATCCTCTGATGGTCGCTTTATGAGCCGCCCAAGTCATGACGGGAGACATGGTAGGCGTTACATTGAGTTGGAAATAAGAATCTATTTGGGACTCCAGCATGGAGCACAGGGCCGGATCACTTAAGAGAGATTCGTTCAGCCTCCAGCAGAATGATCTATCTGGGTCCCTCATATGTGATAATGATATGATAACCATAGAGTGATCGGACCAGGATATATCTCTTATCTTAGCGGAGGCAACCAAGGGCACAACCGAAGGGGAAACAAAGAAATGGTCAATCCTAGCATAGCTCAGATGGGCTGAAGAGTAGTGTGTGTAGTCTTTCGCATTGGGATTCAGCTCTCTCCATACATCAATCAGTGCATGAGAATGTAATAATCGGGCCAAACCTGTACCTATTTTGGATGGACGATGGTTCTGACATCTGCCTCTGTGTGAACGATCTATTCCAAGGTCTAAGGCAATATTAGAATCACCTCCATAAAGCAGGTGACCTTCCACATGGGGGAGGAGAGCTGTCAACATGGAGCGGAAGAACGTTAGTTGGGCAGTATTGGGGGCATAATAGGAGATGAATGTGAACAGGTGGTCCTCAATGCGGCCCCGCACCAATAAATATCGACCGTCAGGGTCCCCAATCTCCAGCTCAAGATGAAAGGGTACGGTTTTAGCGAAACAAATCGCTACACCCTTAGTTTTGTCAACTGCATTGGCCATATAGAACTGTGGGTAGTGCTTATGCAAGAATTTAGGCTGGTAAGAAGCCGGAAAATGTGTCTCTTGCAAAAACACTACATCCACATGTTGGGAATGATAATAGTTAAATGCAGTGCGTCTCTTGACAGGAGAGTTGAGGCCCCTAGTGTTATGGGTTGCTAAAGTGAAGGGTATATCCGTCGCCATTACAGTAGTGAACAATCAAAGATCTCTTCTAAGGGTACATACCAGAGTGTGATACCAGAGATCCTTGCCGCAGGGGTGTGGACAACCGCTCCAGCTGCATCTGATGTCGTAGTACAGGAATCGCACGGTCCCGGATCATAAGGGGGAAGAGCAAGAAAGTGAGAAAGAGGAAAACAAGGGAGGGACAGGCGAAGACAAAAAACAACAGTAAAAAACATATAATGCAATATGGAGTGGGTAGACGACTCTACTCCAAAAGTTTCCAATAGTGTCAGCACCGAGGCGACACAGAGATTGGTGTAGGCTGAGGGAAAACCGCCCTAGGCCTAGGCCAATCCAGGGTGCACGGCCACCTGCAACGGCCGAGCCCCATCCCTAGTAAAGATAACCAAAAATATAACTTCTCAAGGCAGTGGATAATATCTATCTGCAAGTATTGAACAATAACTAACCTGGACCCTAAGGCCCGTATTACGCCAATTAGTATAGATTAAAGCCATGTGTAGGATAACATTAACTAGAACAAACCTATCTGTGAGGACCGATAGAAACATTTACCACACTGGGTAACCTAATCACATGGTCAGGTTATAGAATAGTACAAAGAGAGAAAAAGGTGCATAATCTGTGCTGTGGCCTCATCCGGGATTGAGAGGTGGAGAGGATCTGCGGCCGCCAGCTCGATGCCATAATGGGGAGAGTGGTTTGGAGGGGGCATTGATGTGGCGGACAGGAGAGGTTGTTGCGCGGGCTTGGGGTTCCGTAGACATCAAGTTCAGTTGTAGTAAGAGGTTCTCGCCATCAGCAAACGTAGCAAAGGAATAGGGTTTGTTCTTGTAGGTGAACAATAAACGGAAAGGGAAGGCCCAGCGATATTTCACACCCTTCGCTGTGAGGACTTGTAATAGAGGCTTCAAAGACCGGCGCTTCTGGATTGTGGAAGGCGAAATGTCTGCAAAGAGTTGAATAGTATGTCCCAGCATGGTCAGCTCTGGGCGCTCTCTGGCTTTGCGCATGACAGCTTCCTTGACCTGGTAGAAATGAGGTTTAACCACTACATCTCTAGGGGACCCATCTGCACGGAGCGCTGTCAAGGTTCTGTGAACACGGTCCAATTCCAGTCTACTTCCATCAAGATCAGGAAGTAGATCCTTAATGAAGGAGCGTATAGCAGCATCTAAATCAGTCACTGACTCAGGGAGCCCCCTGACGCGAAAGTTGTAGCGACGGGACCTATTTTCCAGGTCGTCAATTTTGGACAGGGCTTCCTCCAGCTGACCATGTATGTCTTGGATCTGTGCAGTATTTTGGTTGGTGCGAGTAACCGTGCTGTCTAATTTGGATTCCAGCGTTTCAATTCGTGAGCCCAGGGCTTGAAGATCTGCTCTAATATCTGTAGTGATTCTCATGGCTATTTTATTTAAGCCCACATCAAACAGATCAGAGATTTTAGCCAGTAGTGCAGGGCAGGCATTTAAGTCCATGGTGTCAGAGGTCTGGGCCTTCTCCAGCATGTCTGTGCTTAAGGGGGATGACACAGGCTGGGCCAAGAACATGTCCTCAAGTGTCCTCTCTAGGAGAGATGAAGTGGAGGCTGGGGATCTGCGGGCATCAGGTGCAGTACCTGTGTGAGCCGGATCACTGCCATCTGAATACTCCTCGGCATCCTGGGTCAATTGAGACCGATAGCCTGGAGGTGAAGAGGAGACGGGCGCCATCTTGGAGCGGATTTCGGGGCTCCCGTGCGGCGTTTTTTAGAGGAGCCTCCGGCCATCAGCCGTTAGAGCGGGGGAAGACCGACTGTCTTCCTGACTGGCAGGGTCACCCGTTGCCTGAGAGCTGCCGGGATGGGGATCGTTTGGCCGTCGAGGCGCGGAGCTCCGGACTCAAGCGGCCATCTTGGTCGCGCCGCGCATGCGCCTGCTAGTTTGCTATTTTTAAACAATAAAGAACCATCTGCACTAGGGTGGGTGCCCTTCTCTTTTTTTTTTGTAATGCCTTACCTGTTTGAATGGTTGAGCTGGATGCTGTGGTACTGGTGGCTGAATCGGTGGTGTTGGAGATCGTGGGGGTGGTCACTGCCGCAGCGGCTGCTGCCGAAGTGGCTACGTCGGCTAACGAAGGGAAGGGGGAGGAGTCCGGTGACGTCACGGACATCGACGTCACCGGGCTCCTCCCCCCTTCCCTTCGTTAGCCGACAGAGCCACTAGGGGAAGGGGGGAGGAGTCCGGTGACGTCGATGTCCGTGACATCACCGGATCTCCGAGGAACTCCCAGAAGACCTGGAAGCCGGCGGAAAGGTGAGTTCCGATCAAAATAATTTTGATCGATCAAAAAAATTAACGATTAATCGAAGGATTAATCGTTAATTTCCGCAGTCCTATGGAAAACGTTAACGTTTTCCATCGTCGATTTGAATCGACTAAATCGATTCGTTGTTGCAGCTCTACTTTATCCCGTTGTTTTGCAAATCTATGCACACTACACTACAAACTGTATGATTGTTTGAAGAGAAGTGTATCTGTTCCAGGCTCTAAGTGTGAGGAGGAAGGGCAAGCAGTAAAAATGAAAGTGAAACCTTCTAAGCAGCTTATAAACCTTGGGATTTTTCCGCACATAGCTTGAAGTGCTTTATTCCTCCCTTGAGGAGCAAAATGACAGCAGGCCGTAAAAGAGACCCAGTTTGGGAATATTTTAGTGAAGTTCCTCTACCTATGGGTAAAGCAGGTATGCGTGCAAAATGCAAACAATGCAAAAAGAGACGTAAGGCCTGGTGGCCTGAATTAAACAACATAATGAGAAGTGCTGTGATGAAAGGACCATGTTTGAAGGAGGCAGGACCTTCTGGTTGGTAAACTTTTTATTTCACCATGTTTTTTAGACTGCCATGAGGTATTGTTATGCAAGAATATATATCTGCTATTGTTAATGCATGGCACTGCATTTTTATACAATTGCCAAAAAAAGGAAATAATTAATTGAAATATGCAAATATTCCTTTTTAGGCTGTACTGTGTGTGAATACAATGAGAAATTCACAATAAGCAGACATAGTTTAAATAATAAAATAACAGCATTTACTTTTTTGTTTGGGTGAAACCACCATTAAACATAAAAAATTCTGGAAATTATCCACTTTCTAAATCGCCATCCTCTTGTTCTATAGTTTCAGAGTTATCTCTCCACGATAGTGCATCAGTCACATCATTTACAGATATTCGCAATATATCACCTAAAAGAAAGAAACCATCTGGGACCACCAGCATAGATAAGTTTGTGATAAAAACCAGCAGATTAGAAAAAGAGTTCATTTGATGAAAAAATTGCTTGGTTTGTTTATGCAACAAACTCTTCTTTCCATCTGCTTGAAAACCCACACTTTGTTAATATGATTTAGTCACTGAGACCAGGATACAGTCCACCAAGTAGATTAGATGTTGCAGGGAAACTGCTGGATAAAGTATATATTGAAGAAATTATGCAATGTGCAACAAGTGTAGAAGGTAACATTGTTAACCTTAGTCTTGATGGGTGAAGTAATGTTCACAATGATCCTATTGTATGTGCTTGTATAACAACAGAAGAAGGGAATTTATTCATTGCAGAAACAATTCATACTTCAGGAAATGCACAAACAGCAGCATACTTAGAAGAAGTAGAAGCAAAAGTTATCATAACGTGAAAAAAATTGAAAATGTCAAGTATGCAGTTCGGTCACAGACAATGCTGCAAATGTGTCCAAAATGAGAAGAAATTTAGAACAGCATGAAGAAACTACCAAGCTAATAACATATGGTTGTAGCGCATTTGATGCACCTCCTAGCCAAAGATTTCTCTGTACCAGAAATGAAGAGTAATGTTGTTGAAATTGCTAAATACTTCAGTAACAATAATTTTGCAGCATCAGCTCTGAAAATATCGGGTGGAACCAAGCTAATGCTCCCACAAGATGTAAGATGGAACTCTGTAGTGGACTGTTTTGAACAATATACAAAAAACTGGCCTATTCTGATGACTGCTTGTGAGCGAAATCGAGAAAAAATAGATGGCACTATCACAGCCAATATCCTCACATTGGGCTTAAGAGAAATGTTGAACATATGCAGAGCATTCTGAAACCCGTTCCTGAAGCTTTAAACAAAATCCAGAAAAATAGTTGTTATATTGCTGATGCTGTTGAAATTTGGAAGGAACTGAGTGAGCACTTAATAACAGAACTACACAAACAAAAATTACAAGATTTAAAAAAGCAAATGGGACAAGCACTGTCTCCAGCTCATTTTTTCGCAAACATTGTCAATATCCGGTACCAGGGTCAAACCTTAAGTGCTGAAGAAGAGGAGTTAGCCATAACATGGGTATCCAGCAATCATCTATCTCCACTGCCAACTGTAATTAATTTCAGAGTTAAGGGGGGACCATCCAAGAAATATATGTTTGCTGATGAGGTTTTAAAGAAAGTTTCACCAGTGAACTGTTGAAGTAATGATTTCACTTTTAATTGCAGTGGCCTCTTCTGCTGGCATTGAAAGAATATTCTCTTCCTTTGGATTTGTTCAATCTAAATTGAGAAATCGTTTGGGGCCTGATAAAGCAGGACAGCTTGTTTTTCTTGTCCAGATCATGAACAAACATGAGAATGAAGATAAAAATGAGTGAGCTGCAGAAGACCGTGTTTGAAGTTTTTTTTGTGGACCCAGCTGATATATTCAGTTTAAGTTCTTTTGTTTTTTCAAAGATATTTTGTTTATGCACTTCAGTTACTAAACATTGATGTTTAAGCAAATACAAGAATATATAACATAATATTATTGTTTTAATTAAATAAAAGAATTTGAGTAGCTCTACAACTATGTGTGATTAACCTAAAAATAATAATATTAAAGATTCTTACTACCAGCAAGAATGAGTCCTTACATTTAAAGAGCACTAATGGGCATCCACTCACCTGCTGCCCGCCACGTCCCTCACCTTGTTGTGCCACTGCCACATCACCAGCCGTGCCATTAAAGTGAATAGGAAAGTCGGTGAGTCAACAGCGGGTCAGAGGAGGAGGCGCTGCGGGACAGAGATGACAGTTGCTCTTTAAAAATTATGATTTAAATTGAGTTGATTTAAATCAAGCCTTTTTACTAGTGATTTAAATCATGATTTAAATTGGGATTTAAATCGACTTGATTTAAATCAAATCCACCCTGAGCCCGGCACCCATTTGCAGAGCTCGGTACCCACCCGCAGAGCTCGGCACCCAGGGTCAGTAACCAGTAAGTATAATAGCACAGTACAAAAATAGAGATAACTCGGCGTCAAAATCCAGGCCGGGTCAGGGACAAACCGAAGGCAACATGTCCAAAGGGTAATCCAGGTGAAGCAGTGTCAAAGTCCAAGCCAGGTCAGCAACAAACAGATAGCACAGTACAAGAGGTTAATTCAAAAGCAGGTGAGGGACAAGCAGAAAATCGTTAACCAGGAATCCAATAGCACAGAAGACAGGAGCACCCAGGACGTACAAGGCCGAACCTATACTTTGGCAAAAACAGGAAGGAGATGACGGTATTTATACGTGGCCAGTTTTTTTTTGCCTATATCTACTGCCAGAAGGTAATTCTATGGACGCATGCACCCACTGCTGGATCGTAAGTGCCTGCTAGCAGAGAGGAGTCAGAGCTAGATTAGGGGAGAGCCGCCGCACCGCTGGAGGGACAGATGAAAAAATCAGGAAAGAAGAGGAAGATCGGATTAAGAAACCTAATTTAAGGTAAGTGCTAACATTAACATTGGGGGGAGGGAAACATTTTTTTGACTTTAATGTCACTTTAAGTAATTTCCTGCAGCTGACCAGTAGGTGGGGTCAGAGACACTCTGCACTATATAGGCAGCATATTTTGAAAGGCTGCTTGGTGTGAGAACTGACAGTGCTGCGTTAGGGGGAGGCTGAGGAGCCTCTCACCTAGAAAAGTGGAAGAGATGCGGTGACCCACTGAACACAGGGTCGTGACCCACTTTTGGATCTTGACCCACCAGTTGAGAACCAAGGCCATAAAGTGTAGGAAGATGGAACAGAGGTTAGCACCAAATCAGAGCCCTCAGGTGGCTCCAGAAGTAGGCGAATGACCCAGAAGGTCTTTGGATTGATCCCAGGCAAAGGTATGACAGAGATAACCCTAATGATTTTTAAGATCGATTTTTAATAAAAAGAAACGTTGCAGAAAAATATACAGAAAAAGATAATAAAGAGACAAATGTATAACAGTAAAATAAAAAGGAATAAAAAGAGAATACTTAACAGTCCTGGGTTTATGAGTTCTGACCAAGTTCAGTTCAATAAAAAGAGGGGTCTGAGTGGCTCTTCTCCAAGCAAGGATTGCACAGATGCTTTCCAGATAATAAAGGGGAACTCTTCTGGGATGTTACCAACTTCTGGATGTTGCCGGAGTCCATCTTCTTGATGCTAAAACAAGAGCCTCCTCTAGCTGCCTCTGCAGCTCTTTGTCAGCCCTCTAGGGGGTGGCACGAGCCGGCCCCCAAGCAGGGCTGGCAAGGGGGAACAGGAGGGCTAAGCCTTTACGATGTCCTCCTCTGCTCCTCCCAACTGTTAAATTTCATATCTAAGATTATAGTGGAATATTGATACACAATACTGTCCGACAACCCCTAAATTATGATGCGGCATGAAGTTAGCTTTAGATTGAGACCAAACTTGGCGCAGATAGGAATGATGGTTGGGCCAGGAGGGTAAATGTCGCCTCTTAGGCCTTTGACCTTCATAACCTAGCCGTTTTTGGTAGGCATGTTTCTGTCTTGGTAACACAGCTATTGGTGCACTTAATTTTACAATATCACTGTCCAATTCCAAGTTCTGAAATTGGGTTGAGAATGTAGCTCAGTTTTATGACTATGTGTGACTCCGAGGTCACCTGGGTCATTAAAGTAACCATGTTCTGTGTGTTTATCTAAACACGCCAATTGCTAATTTTATTAGGGGATTTAGCAGAGCTGGGCAAAAACAATTTCCTGTTATCAGGAATTTACCATCCCGATTGTAAAGGAATCACTTAAACCAATTCACGCCAGGTCCAGGGGAACCTCTAGATAAACACTTAAGAACTATAAAGATTACAGGCCCAGATTAGCAGATAAAATGATTTTATTTTAAGAGCCTGGCAACCCAAGGTTGAATGAAAGGCTGCATTTTTTCTAAGCAGCGGAGAAGAGAACTTCATGTTTAATATTAAGAAGCTCAAACCTCATTATCGTCATAGGGTCCCACCTAGGATTCCAAACCAGACCATTAATCTTAGCACTGGCCTGGCATGGCAGGAAAGGGGGGAGGGGGAGAGCGAGCGGCCCCTCACCCTGCACCATACCAGGCCACATGCCCTCTTCTGGAGGGAGGAACCCTGTGGAAAATCACCTTGTCCCCATACCAATGAGGACAAGGGCCTCTTCCCCACAATCCTGGCCCAGTGGTTGTGGGGGTCTGCGGGCAGGGGCTCATCTTCACCTGGATACCAGCTTTTATAAAGAGGCACCCTAAAGGGTCTGGTATGATTCAGGAGAGGGACCCTATGCCTTTTTTTAAAATATATTTTTAAACTAGTGGGGAGTCGATCGACCTCGGTGGACCGTTCTCCTCACTTTGGCTGTGCCAAGCTCTTTAGCGAATAACCCCCTTGGATTTTTCGTAGGACAGTGGTACCATGTGTGTGAACTTCTACAACTAGCACATATTTTTAAACATTTTTTGTGTGCATATAGCTGGTACTCTCTGGTAGCAATTGGTGCCATGTCTGCTTCATTTAATTTATTTTTCATTTTTCTTTCCTTTCTTTGCTTTAACCCCTTCATGACTGAGCTTGTTTTTGGTTTCTGTTCGTAAATGACTGACACACTTTTGACATTTTTGCTGTGTGATTCTTCCACGTCAGTAATATACTTTCTTACAAAGTGCACCCACACATATTATATATTGTTTTTTAGAGGACAGATAGGGCTATATATTTATATCACATATGTGTGTCTAACGCCTCACTTAGGACAAATACAAATTAAAAAAAGAGGAAAAAACGTAAAAAAAAACTTTTTTTCCCAGTTTTGATTTGTAGTATTTTTTTTTAACAAAACCAGCACAGCTAAAAAAAAATGCAATACATACATTCATTTATTTGTCCCTTATTTTTAATTTTTTTACACTTTTCACTATTTTTTTTAATTTATTTACACTTTTCACTTTTTTTATACTGACAAATTTTATTTATTTAATTATATCAGGCAGTCATTGTGAATTAATCTCACTATTACTGCTTGATAAATTAATACATTTTTTTATTATTTTTTTTTTTATTATCAGGCTGCTTCAAACTTCAGAACAGCCGATAATAAGTTAGTGACACTGATCCTGCAGCAGTTCAGGATTCAGCTGTCAGTGAATGTTTCAGAAAACTTAAACATTCTACTTTCAAGAATAGATACATTATGTGTCTAATACATAACATTTTGTATCTATTCTTGAAAGTCAAAAGATAAAAAAAAAAAAAGCCAGTATAGCTTGAGAGAGATATCTCTCGATCTATACGAGCTGTCAGAATGCCGGCAAAAGCCGACATGTGTGTCTGCTTTGCTGTGACTCTCAGACACCCGATATTAAGGTATCGGGTGTCTGAAAAAGGTTAACCCTTTCAGTAATGGATCTCTAGATAGTTAGACATCTATTACTGAAAGGTAACCGCTGATTCTCAGCGGTTAGCAGCCTTCTAGTGCAGCAAATAACTCGTCACGTACAGTGTACGTGACGAGGCATTTGGTCCCTTTGTGGCTGGACGTACAGTGTACGTCTCCCGTCACGAAGGGGTTAAGAGTGCTTTTGAAGATAAGACCATTATGTTATTTAAACCTTTAAAATTTCTCTGAAAGTTCTACATTGTACCAGTTCAGGCAGTGGGCTTTACCTTGCACTTACAGTTCCAGTTCCCTGTGCTGCCAAGATTTTTATTTACTTGCAGTATGAATGCTCTCTTGTAATGTTTCTACGTACTGCATTGAAAATATGACAGGTAGATTTTTGGGAACATGCTGCTTTGCTGCTGATACATTTTCAGTATGAATTAAGCCCACAGTGATGTGGATCCTGGGCTCTAATCAGAGCAAGCTTATCAGGCATTATAGGAGTGATTTGGCTAAGATAATAACTAGTAAAGCACATTTGAACATAACAAATTTCTCTGAAAGTTCTACATTGTACCAGTTCAGGCAGTGGGCTTTACCTTGCACTTACAGTTCCAGTTCCCTGTGCTGCCAAGATTTTTATTTACTTGCAGTATGAATGCTCTCTTGTAATGTTTCTACGTACTGCATTGAAATTTTTTAACAGTTAATGATTGTATCTGATTGATGTTAACAGCATGGCGAATTAAAATTCAACAGAGCCAAATTGATGAATGTTGGCTATTCAGAAGCCATAAAGGAATATGATTATAACTGCTTCATCTTCAGCGATGTTGATATCATTCCAATGGATCAGAGGAATCTCTACAGGTGCTCTGAAAACCCCAAACATATGGCACATGCTTTGGACAAGTTTCAATTCAGGTAATTAAGTCCAGTCTTTTATCTGAATGAAAAAAGATAATTATGTATTTTAGCTTATTTAATTTAGCCGCAAAGGGTAAAGCAACAGGCTCACATTAGTTTAACCCTACACAGCAGTATATAAATCAACTTACTCCCCAACCATACTGTTCACTGCCTAGAATGAAGGAAAATCAGTGTAAGCTACAAGTTGTTGGGGTCATTATATGCACAGGGCTACGAACTACCCACTTGGCAGCGCTGATTGGCCCAGTGTTACATAGCTTCTCCATAACCGGAAGTATTGGGTATTTTCTTCCAGGCTTCCCAGCATTTAAAAGAGAAGCTGGGGAGTGAAGGAAAAGCACAGGCATACTGTATAAAAAAGAAAGCATACCCATGGAAATTATTAATTTATATAGGCAAACATTAAATCTTTAAACAGTGCCTACGGTACAAAAATATCAACAGATGTAATGGGATACAATGGAAAAAGTACATTCTTAGCCTAGAAAAAATGTCTTCTTGTATGTGTTTTGCATGACCAGTCTCTGACATTGACTTTGTAAAGTTTTTGACTACTCCATTACTTATTCCAAGTAAAATTCCTTCAGTTGCAAGTTGTTTGAGTTTCCTTGCATGAACTGCCTGTTTCCAATACCCCTACTACATTTTAGTTCAATCTGAGTTTATTCAAGTTTAAGAGTTTAGTACAAAAAGGCAAAGTAACAAGTTCACCTTAACAAAAATAAACATGGGGCATTTTACAAAATACAGAAATTACATGTGTAAGGCAATAGTCCATAGGCCGATAGGCCTGTGGACATTAGCAACAGAACAGTCAACAGTATCTGAGCGGTTATGGTTTGACAAGACCAATGGTAGTACTTGTAGTACAATGCATAGAAGGCATACTGTAAGTTTGTTTAGGCCCAGGGCCATCTGCGGTATTGCTACCCAGTACATCCCGACACGAGGCATGTGTACAGGGTAGGGGGATACCACTCTAGCGGATACAGCATGTGGTTTAGGTAGTAACGCTCATCGGCTGGGTAGTCAGTATCATGTACCTATGGTGGGGGGGAGAGGAGATGCCAGTGAGAGGGGTCCATCGAGGCATAAGAGAAAAAGGGGGAGTGAGGGGGGGAAGCCCAGCTGGGCATAGAAGAGGGGAGGGGATAAGGAAGGGGACAATAGGACAATAGCCTCCCACCCCCTGCCGGGCCATCTAATGACTGTGGTGGGTAGGGACTTTTTAAGGAGTGGGTGTTTTTGTGAATCCCACTGAGTTCCTATACACAATCCAGGGGGACCAGGTGTGGACATATTTGTCTCCATCCTCCCGTTCCCCCGCCAAGAGGCCCTCTAGATCAGCAATGCGGTCCATCTCCACAACCCACTCCGTAAGGGTGGGTACCACCGATGAACGCCAGTGACGCGGGATAACAGTCCTGGCTGCCGTGAGAAAATGACGCAGAAGACCCCTCTTCGCCCTCTTGATTGATCCTGGGACCCTGGACAAGAGTAGAATTTTGGGGTCGTTGGCAATAGCTGTTCCTGTCACTCTGTAGTACATCTCCAATACTCCCTTCCAGAACCCTTGGAGCTGAGGACAGCTCCACCAAATATGTGTCATGTTTCCTGGGGAGGCATTGCACCTCCAACAGGCATCGGTCACTGTAGGGTAATACCGATGGAGGACTGTAGGGCATCGGTACCATCTGGTGAGTATCTTAAGGTTTTTCTCGTGAGCCCTGCTGGCGACGGAAAGAGAGTGCGTGAGAGCAAACGACTTCTCCCACTCGTCACTTGTAAAGGTGAGTTCCAGCTCACGCTCCCAGGCCGACGTGTAAGCAGGTAGCGTGGGAGAGGCCAAATGGGAGAGGAGAGAGTAGATAAGGGATACCACGTGGGAAGGAGGCGTGGAGGCCAGGAGGATGGAGTCAAACTCCGTTGGCTCCCCGCCGAGACTATCCGGCCGCCGGAGGGAGGAGACAAAAGGAACAAAATTGTCCTTCCGACAACCAATCCCCAGGGCCCGGGCAAGGTCCCACCGCAAGGGGCCGAGCCTGTAGAGCCGAGATTACCCTGCGGTGGGAGTCCCTAGTCCATTGACCAAAGGTAGTTCCATGCAAGGCCGGGGGAAAAGTCGGATTCCCAAACAAGGGCGTCATCGGTCCAATGTAGGCCGACAATGCGTGTCTAGAAACCCAACCGTCCCACAACGTCAAAACATGTGTTGTCAGCAGAGGCAGAGAGGGGCGGACCGGTCTGGATCTAGGGGGCACCCAGGGCAAAGCTCGTAAGTCACCTGCTGAGAGGGTTTCCTCCAGTCCGACCCACAGTTTTACCTCGCCCCTGTGGAACCAGTCTACTATACGGGTCAGGACTGCGGATGCGTGGTAAAAGAAGATATCAGGGGCGCTCGCCCCTCCTCTGTGTTTCGGAAAGGCCAATGATCGGTAGATAAGGCGCGGGCGTGAGGTGCCCCAAATGAATTTAGTAAAGGCCCGTTGGATCTGCTTTAGGTAGGCAGCCGGCAGGGCAATGGGTATCGTCTGTATTTTCAGCCTAGCGCCCTGTTGGATGAAAAGACCATGTAGTACCGCCTTCAATGCCTCCCATTGAAGCGGCAGGGGAGCAGTGTCTAACGCAGGAATCTCCAGGAAATGCGTGAGCCCGTCGAGGATGGCCGTAGCACATTGAGGGTCAGTAAGCAAGGAGTCATTCAACTGCCAGGTCCATTCCCTAGTCTGGGCCTGAGGGATCCGTAGCGTGAGCATAACCGCTGTTTGGTCTGACCATATCATAGGGCCAATGTCACAGTCAGGGGTCCAGTCAAGCGTGTGGTGGGAGGCAAAAAAATAGTCCAGTCTGCTGTAAGAGTGATGAGGTGTAGAATAGTGCATATAGTTGCGGGACTGAGGGTGGAGCACCCTCCACATGTCAAGTAAGCGGTGGGTCAAGCGTTGTTTAACACTATGCAGTTTGGGAAAGGATACAGCTGAGCGTTCTGTGGATGAGTCTAGGCTGGGAGTCCTCAAGAATCAGGAAATACTCAACAGAGGCAGCCGCTTGGCCCGTATTAGGGAAATAGAAATTGGCGAGGGTGAAGACCCTACCCCAGAGTGACAGTTTCAGGAGGAGATATCTGCCAAAGGGATCTGTACGATGGTCTAACACCATTGCGAGAAGGGACTTGTGGAGAGCAATGGAGACCCCTCTGGATTTGTGGATATCATTCGTACTATGCTACCACCTAGTGTAGTACCGGTTAGCACAGGAGGGGACATGGTTGGTTTGGAAGTGAGTTATATATATAGAACCTACTTAGGGGTTGTGGGGGATTGGTATCTGCTGTATAAGGACTGCCTAGATATAACCAGCTTAGACTGAGCTTGCTATTGGAGACCGCTCTATGGGGTATAGACTCATATAGACTTCATTTTTGCAGACACTACGTAATTACTGCATACCGTCATTCATTGTATGAGATACTGTTACCCTGACGCTCTAGCTTGGACTGCAGTGGAACGACTTGTTTTCCTATTGCTGTTTTATTGCAAGAAGTCTCTTCCGTTTAATTACTCAACTGCTTGAAGATTCGGGGTTATGCCTTAAATAACTTTACGTCTATTCCTATAATATACTTTCAAATTATACGCCACATGATGCGCGAATCCCAAACTCTCCGCCCCTGATTGAGAGTAATGCCTGGGATTCAAGACTGACTGCCGCACTGCACCCTCTCTGCAAATCTATAGATCCGCAGTTGTGATCCTATCCGAGTTTACCTGGGCGCATTACAGAATAGTAGAACCCGTAAGAAATGGATCCAGCGGAACTCACCCCGCATGTCCTCGCCCTCTCCCAGAAGGTTGAGGCTTTCACACAGACTGTTCACGAAATCAGGATACAGAACTAGACGTTACGTGAGCTGGTTCCAACAAACCCTGCCCCCAACAGAGAGGCGCCTGAACCAAAGGTCAGCCCCCCTGATAATTTTTCTGGGGACCGGAGAAAATACAGCGAATTCATCAATGCTTGCAAACTAATGTTTGAGTTACGGCCCCGAACATAGCCCAACGACAGGGTCAAGGTCCTTACACTAATTTTCTACCTCCGGGGGGAGCCCCGGGCTTGGGCTGATACATACATTGAAAAAGAAGACCCCATGTTAAACTCTTTTTCTCAATTTTTGGAGAATATGTCCCTCCTTTACGAGGATTCCACCAAACAACTGATGGCGGAAAATGCGATAAGGAGTGTCAAACAGGGCAGGAGACCCGTTGAAGACTACGTAGCCGAATTTAAAAAGGTGGTCTAGAGAAACAGAGTGGACTGATGTTAGTTTACGCAACCAGTTCAGTCTAGGGCTTTCTGAAGCCCTAAAAGACGAGATCGCCCGTGCAGATCTACCTCCTCTCTTGATGCGATTATCCAACGAGCCATAACCATGGATCGAAGACTGAGAGAAAGACAAGCTGAGCGTGTCTCTGGATACGCCCACAACCCTGCGCAGAGAAGTCCCTCGCCAAAGGAAGAGCCTATGGAAGTCGGGGTAATCAGAGGACCACTGACTCCTGCAGAAAGAGCAAGGAGACGCGAAAAGAACCTCTGCCTCTACTGTGCCTCTACTGTACTGTACTGTACCTTCACCAAGACACACAGTGTCGTCTTGTCCCATAGCCAGAAACAAAGCTGAAGGTAATACTCCCAGCATTTGTAAGTTGTCTTCGACCATTACGCACCCTCAAGCTTATATATATATCTCTCCTTTTAACCCTACAGTGGGATCAAGAGAGGAGAGTCGTTGAAGCCATGCTTGACACCGGGGCCTGCGGTAACTTTATTGATGATCGACTGGTGACCCAGAATAAATTACCCCAAATTAAGAAAAACACCCCCTTGTCTGTCAGTTTTTTAGACGGTACTACGGCTCCATCAGGCCCCATTCTCTATCAGACCCAACCCTTGCTGGTAAACTTGTGGTGAGGCTCACGCCCAATTTCTATCCCTAGATGTTATCTCCTCTCCGGTTTTTCCCATTGTGTTTTGGGTCTTCCATGGTTGATGCTCCATCAACCTACCTTCCTATGGGAGAAACATACACTTCAATTTCACTCCTTATATTGCAAGCAAACATGTTATCCCGTAAAACACATTGGTACGGATGACATTCCTCCTCCATACAGGGAATTCTCTGAGGTGTTCTGTGAAAAACTGGTGGAGTCCCTTCCGCCACATAGACCATATGATTGCCCCATTGAGCTGATCCCGGGCAGCACCATTCCCACAGGGAGAGTTTATCAACTCTCACAACCCGAATTGGACCACCTGAAAAGGTATTTGGACAACAATCTCAGAAAGGGTTTTATCCGACCCTCTACTTCCCCAGCCAGCGCTGGAATGTTTTTTGTTAAGAACGAGGATGGGACTCTAAGACCAATCATCGACTACAGAGCCCTAAACAAAGTGACCGTAAAAAATCGTTACCCTCTTCCCCTAATTGAGAGGTTGCATCTTTACCAACTGGATCTTAGAGGTGCGTATAATTTAATCAGGGTCTGAGAAGGGGATGAATGGAAAACAGCTTTCAGGACCAGATACATGCTTTTTGAATACACCATAATGCCCTTTGGGTTATGTAATGCTCCAGCTACTTTCCAACACCTGATTAATGATATCTTCCGCGACCTATTGGATGTCTGTGTCGTGGTTTATCTAGACGATATTTTGATTTACTCTTGAAGCCCACAGGAAACATGTTCGGTGGATTTTAGCCAGACTCAGGGCCCATTCGCTCTATGTGAAATTACAGAAATGTGTATTCGAACAACCAAGCATAACATTCCTGGGATATGTAATTTCTCCTTCCCGAATCTAGATGGATCAATCGAAAATAGAGTGCATTCAAAAGTGGCCCGTCCCCCGCTCTAGAAAGGCGGTGCAGAGTTTCCTGGGTTTTTCTAATTTTTATAGGAAATTTATAAAAAAAAATTCCGCCATTGTCAAACCTCTAACGGCCTTAACCAGTTCAAAGACCGTTTTTTTTATTGTCCTCCAATGCCCAAGAGGCATTCGACTTGCTAAAGAACCGTTTCACTTCAGCACCTATCCTGCAAATACCTAACCCAGAACATCACTATGTTCTAGAAGTAGACGCCTCCCAAGTTGCTATTGGGGGGGTCTTGTCTCAACGGATTGGGGTATCAACACCATTACACCCAGTGGCATATTTTTCCAGGACTCTCAACTCCTCGGAACAAAATTACCCCATTAGGGAGAAATAATTGCTTGCAATTAAGGCCGCCCTTGAGAACTGGAGGCACCTTCTGGAAGGAACAAAATATCCTTTTATTATCTTCACAGATCACGGAAACCTTCAGTATCTCAAAACTTGCAAAACGTTGTCGGGCAGACAGGTTCAATGGAGTCTGTTCTTCGACAGATTCGATTTCATTATCTCATATAGACCAGGAGCCAAGAACGGGAAGGCAGACTCCCTCTCTCGTATGCGGGAAGAAGACTCTACAACTACCTCACCTGCCTCCGTTCTCCCCTGCCTCCGTTCTCCTCTGTGCTACCATACCTCTCAAACAACAGATAAAAAACAGCTTACCCAATAACCAGGAGCTCTTCCCTTCGGGCCTCACCCGGGATGAAGGGTTCCTATTCAAAGACACCAAACTGCACGTACCTCCAACGATGCAGCTACCCGTGATTCAGCTGTTACAAGACGCTGCCTTGGCAGGTCATCCTGGAATAATCAAGACTCTCGATCTCATTAAAAGACAGTTTTGGTGGCCATGCATGAAGGAGACCATCTCCGATTACGTAAACACCTGTGAGGTATGTCTTACTAGTAAAGATGAACGAAGGCCACCATATGGTTTGCTCACTTCGCTTGATATCCCAAACAGACCATGGGATGTCATTTCCCTCGATTTAATCATTGACCTACCCATTTCCCAAGGCCATAACACAATAATAGTTTCTGTAGATCTTCTCACCAAGATGTCACATTTTGTCGCTTTAAAAAAACTACCCTCCTCAAAACAGCCCAAAGTTTCATCACCCACATCCTAAAACTACATGGATTGCCCATTCGAATTGTATCTGACAGAGGAGCCCAGTTGATATCCAAATTCTGGAGGGCACTCTGCTCGGCTTTAGACATCGACCATAGACTGTCAACGGCGTACCACCCCCAAACAAACGGACAGACTGAAAGAGTAAACCAATGTCTCGAACAGTACCTGAGATGCTATACCATTCACCTTCAAGACAACTGGTATGAATTACTCCCTCTTCCTGAATTCGCATTCAACAACTCCACCAGTTCTTCCACTATGCTAACACCGTTCTTCGCAAACTATGGATACCATCCAAATCAGTTACCCGCTAATATCATTCCTTCTAATATTTCCTCCACAGTGGACTATGTGACTAAGTTGACTCAAACCAGTGACATCCTCAAGCATACAGTATAAAGTGCAATACACCCTCAGCTATAGAGGAATACAACTAATCCCAGCTGCACAGAGAACCCAGACCCAGTCACATCAGTCTCTGTACAGAGGAGCTTACACTCTAATGCAGAATGGCACCAGCTGTAGGGGGGACTATAAATCCCAGCAATACATTATACAGCAATGCAGTATGGTATATGAATTTGATGCAGGGCTTAGTGACCCGATGGACGCAGGGATTAGTGACCCGCTGACGGGCCTCACCATAGATGCTGCACAGCCCACCTGAGACGGTCTATGGTGGGCTCTGCATGGGGCCTGGTCAGGGCTGCATTCCCCTCTCTCCCTCCCTCCCAGCTCCTCTTACCTGCTCCTGGTGCCTGTACACCTGGCCTCCTCTGCCACCGGGCTGGCCGGAAGTTACATCTCTTCTGGCTGGTCCGACATCAGACGAGCACCCATAGAGAACGCACAGTTCACCCGTAGAGAACGCACAGTTGACCCGTAGAGAACGCACAGTTCACATGTAGAGAACGCACAGTTCAATAGTAGAGAATGCACCACTCATCAGCAGTATAGAATGCACAGCTCAATAGTAAAGAACACATAGTTCAGCAGTATAGAACGCACAGTTCACCAGTATAGAATGCACAGTTCAATGGTAAAGAACGCACAGTTCAATAGTAAAGAGCAGCAACTTCTGGAACGCACAGCAATCGCTCGCAAAACTGCATTCTGGGCAGGAGAGGTCTGCAGTGTGATCGGACACAAAACATTGCCTGCGTTCCAATCCACTGCAAGCACACTGCGGTGCCATTAACTCGAATGCAACAAAGGGGGCAGTTATGTGAGCCAATGCGATGCGTTCCAGGAGCTGCCCCTCTGGAGCGCAACGCAATTGGTGTGAATAAGCCCTTAGTTGATGTCTGTTAAACGCACTTGCATCAATGTGGTGGTTGTGTTGTGTATTCTTTTTAAACAGCAGAAACCAAAATAGCTTTAGTTTCTTTTAAGACATTGTAATCAATACCTTTATAAAACCTCCCTGCATCCCTCTAAAATCCCCTGGATGCCACCGTTGCTGCTAGTCTTGGCCACGTGGACGGCTCCTTCACTAGGCACAGGCATGCAACAAGCAGGGAGAGAACGGTGCACTGTGCAGACGACAAGGCTCCTCCTTCTATTATCCCTACCACCTGGCTGAGTCACTAGCAGGGAGGGGAGTTTGTATTGGTGCCAGCGCTGATAGAGATTGTACAGCTTGGGGGGTGGTCTTCCCTGGGCACCACTGTTCCCGTGCGGCGCCCAGGAGCGGCTCGGCGGGTCTACCCGCAATGATCAGAGAGAGATTCAGCGTCTTCCAGCCGCTTATCTCTCCTCCGATCACTGGACCCGGATGTGTATTGCATCCGGGTCCAGTGTGACAGGTCCATAAAGAGGACACCATAGGGTGTGACAGGTCCTCTTTATGGACCTGTCACACCCTATCTGCTATTACATAGGGTGCTTGTTAGCTCCCTATGTGATAGTGTTAAAACCAGATATTGAAATATGTATGTGTGAACCTTAAATGATGATTGATTTTCTATATTTTAATCTATCCAAGTTTGGAGATGCAGTTTGTTTCTGCTGCTGATTTTGAGTTACAGTTGGTAATCAATCAGTAAGCTTGACAGGCAGACCTAAGTATAGTTGAAACAGTTGTTAGGAATGCTCAAGAAGGAACGTACTTGGGTGTACGTTTAATAAACTGTGATAAAACTAGCTTTATCACGAGTTAACTTTACTCAGCAGATCTCTTTGTTTTTCTCGGCTGCACAGAGGCTGTTTAATAACCTGCGAACAGAAAACGTATCTCACGTAACAGCTGTGAAAGGCTGAGATATGTCGTCACGGTGATCAGTAGAGAAAGCAATGCGGGGAATGTCAAGGGGAATAAACGACCTAGTGATTCCCCTTCA
>NW_017307287.1:636203-636817 GCF_000935625.1 Nanorana parkeri | reverse complement strand
ACACCACGGGAAAGACTGCTACAGTACAAAGAGAAGAAGAACCCAACCAGGACCCCTCTTGTATACAACCCTACTCTAGAGATAATACGCAAAATAATGAAAGACCTACAGCCAGTACTCTCAGAAGACCCCATACTTAAAGAAATATTCCCTCAGCCCCCAATACTAGCATTCAAGCAACCACTGAACCTGAGAAGAAAATTGGTGCACAGTAAGCTGACCCCAGAACAGGCGCTTACACAGAATGGCACAGTACAATGCAAAAAACCCCGCTGCAAACTTTGCCTACATATATGTGACAGAAATACAGCGAGTCACAATAACAAAGCGTACACCATTAAGGGGTCATACTCATGCACATCTGCTAACGTGGTGTACATGATACAGTGTTCAGCATGTGACAAAGGTTGTTACATTGGGGAAACTGGCCTTAAGCTGCAGCTCAGGATGAACCTACACAGGAGCTCGATCAAGAACCACAAAGAGGATGAATATTGCACTCCAGTAGGACATCACTTCTCCCAGAAGGATCACTCCATCCAAAACCTCAATATTAAAGTACTAAAAGGGAATTTTAAAAACTCTCATGAAAGGAAAACATTTGAGATGAAAAT
>NW_017307287.1:601159-636007 GCF_000935625.1 Nanorana parkeri | reverse complement strand
CCCCCCTCCCCCAACAGCTTTCTCCTGTCTTAACTGACAAACTGTCATGTTGCTTAGTATTACTTCTGACCTGAAGAAGAGAGGTTCACTCTCGAAAGCTTGTCTTTTATATATTTTGTTAGTCCAATAAGAAAGGTATCATTGCACACTGCAATACTGCGTTTTTGTCTTTTTTGACATCTTGTCTACTGGACTAATACGGCTTACCCATTTATATTGCACTATATATATATAAAAACTGATGGCTACGGCTGCAGTGTTTGCTTGATAGGATCCACAACTCACTGACTGCATTATCTTCTTGGTTTACTTTTCAGTGTTCTGTAGAAGCAGAATATCTACTTCATAAAGAATAAACCCTCCAATAAGGGACCTTTACAAAGAACAATTAAACTGGTATCTCAGGCCTTTACTGTTATAAACGTTTCAAAGATGAGCTTTGACATAAAACCACAGGATCAGGTGCCACTATTAATAAAGGGGACATCCAGACACAACTGCTGCATTCTTCTGCAGCTGAAAAACAAGAATCAATAAAAAAATAATAATAATAATCCTACAAAGGAGTATTTGAGGCACTTGAATTCTTGTAGATTTAACAGCTTTAAATTGTTCCAGGGCATGTGTAGGTTTATTGTAGGCTGTGATTCAATTTAAGGTTCCAGCATAAGAGTTCTTTATACATGAAATGAAATCTTAGATAAGTTCATATCCTCACAATCTTGTGTGATGCATGCCAGAGGTCTAAATGCATTTTCTTTTTTTAAGTGTAAGAATCTATCGACCAATGAACAATGTAACATCCATTTCCTGTTTGTAATCCATCTGTATTCACTTGAAATGCTATAGTACGAACAGCAAAGGAAGCAAATTGCCCACCTGACCCTGGAGCATAAAAATAGAAACTGAGTCTGGAACACCGGGTCTGGGTGCAGATTATTAAATCTCACCTGGCTCCTCAGTTACAAATGCTGGTGGCTGCCACAAAACTAAAACAAAAAAACTTACACTTTCTTAGAGCATATTTATGGGGAAAGGGAAATACACTCATCCCCATAATTAGAGCCGACGTGTGACACTAAAGCTCTCACACATCGACTCCCTGCAGAGAGTGGTAAGTGTCAGTCACCTTTCCCCACAGGGATTCCCCCTCCCCTCTCCTTTCCTAAAGCACTGACGGATTGGGGAGGGGGTGGGGACAGTTGGCTCTGCCTCTAGAGCCAGCTGTCAATCAGGTGGCAGGGTGAATCCCGACAATATTGTCAGGATCCTTCCAGTCCGCAACGGGGCTCTGCTCTTTCAGCATATAGCCGGCAATAGCCGGCTGTATGTTGAGTTTTGGGTATCAGGAAGATATCGTAAATCTTGCTGTGACCCTAAAAAGAACTGTGGCCAAAAGTGGTTCTTTTAATATACTCCTTATTTCATTATACCAAAATCCAGTTTTCAGTGTTCGGTTTGCCATGAGCATAACAATGAGCAGGGTCAGTGAGAAGGTTCTTGCAACAAAGTGCTGCTCCATTTTTGGCCAATTACAGGCTTGTACTCAAAAGAATTCAAATCTAGGTGGGGGTGATCTACCACTGGGAGCCATTTGGGATTCTATTGCACAGTGTTGTCTAAAGTCACAGCATTAAATTGCAACACATACAGAAGAGGAGTGATGGGGTGGCCTCATCATTGAGCTGATGCCCCTCCATTGTCAATTCACCAGCTGGGTTGGTTCCTGATGCCAGATACTCTGCTTAAAGTGCAATTATACCCACCAATTTAAAGTGACACTAAATTCAGAAGTTACATCTTAAAAATACATTCAGGCACCTTAACTATTAATAAAATGTATCTTATTTGTGTATCACTCAGCTGTAGATCCTCAAATCATCTCTGAATTGGTGCTGACACTGTCCTTCCTTCTGGAGGGTGGCTACTTTTGTTCCCCATGGTCCCTCTGTGTGTTGTAAAGAAGAAACCACTCGAAGCTCATTCCTGTGATAGACTACAATCCTGGTACAAATTAGTAAACTAAATATGAGATTGTAGTCCATCACAGGAGTGAGCTTGGAGGGGTGGCTACTTTACAATACACACAGGGACCATGGGGATCAACAGTAGCCCACCTCCAGAAGTGTCACAACGTGTCAGCACCAATTCAGAGATGATTTGAGGATCTACAGCTGAGTGATACACAAATAAGATAAATTTTTGTTCATAGTTCATGTAATTTATTTTAGTGTCACTTTAACTGTCTCCCACACAGTTATGTTTAGTTGCATGGCAACTGTCCGGGTTGCCAATGTGCTTGTTTCAGCTCTCAACCGAACTTTCAAGCCCTCAAATGGCTGGTGTTATAATTGATCACATGTGCAGCACCATGGCAACTGCAAACCTAATAGAGCCTAAGATGACAGCTTCCTGTAAAGGAGAAAAGGGTGTAGTCCTACTTTAAGTGCAGGCAAGTTCTTTGCTATCTGGCAAGGGTGTCTGGATCACAAGATAAGTAAAAAATAAATGCAAATCATTTGGACAACTTGTAGCCATAGATGATGTCAATCAACATTGATAGTTGCTTCATGATTCTTGTATACTTTACATCAAAGGTAACCATTTGTTTCATTTGATTAGCGGTAAAATGCGACTTCTAGTGATTAATCACTGAAATTTTCAGTAGCAAGTTAATAAAATCTCCTGTGTAGCTGTAACGTAATAAGATGACTGCCAGCAAGTGATTAAAGCTCTCAGTAGCAAGAGATTAAAATCTCCCCTGTAGTGTAACCCCTAAAGGCCCTAATATGATTTAAGACGTGTACTTATCCTTTAAGAAAAACATTAACCTACATTACATATCAGAAAATCTTTATTGCATTCTATCTTAGACTATTGCGGTTGTTTATTCATCTTTTGGATATTGAAGGCAGATGTAAATGACGGATTGTATTGATAATAAAGGTTTTTTGTATTTGCTGATAAGAAACATGGCATGTATGTTACCTCTCTGTTTCAGTTGACCTCTCTTTAACTTGTTGGTAGATAATGTCTCATCTGCGATACCATGCAATACAAAAAGTGGTAAGGATCTAATGAGTGTCACAATGGGAGAATCATCCAGTCTTTTTTTAACAGGAAAGCTATAGATACAGGTAACTTGGAGGGTTAAAGCTGAATTTCATGATCAAATGATAAAATCTAAAGAAATTTGAGAAAATATGGGAAGCCTGGGTGAAACACTTTCTCCCACCGTCCTTTGACACTTGTTTACGTGTCCTCTAGGTAATTCGAAGCCTCTATCTTCCAGTCATGTGATGAACTGAGCACTACTTCTTTATTCTTTCTTTCCCTTCCTCTCTCTTTTCTTTCTGAATCCAACTGTTGTAATTTTTTGGGCTACTGTATTGTTACTATTTGTCCATATCTCCTTCCAATTTATATCAGACAACTGCTTGTTGTATTTTACACTTACAGGGTTATTCACAAAGCAGCCAAAGGCAGCCCAATGTATAACCCAGCCGGAGTGAAGTGAGTCGAACAACGTTCGGCTATTCACTGCTGCTCAGTACGGCTGCCTTTGGCTGCACTTCGGTCAGCCGAACATGCTGGATCGGCTTAGCCGAAGCACCGGCAGCTCACTTGCTGCCATTCTCCCCTCTTCACATAGGGGCCGAATGGCAGTTAGTGAATAGCCGAATGCCGCCAAGCGGCATATGCCTTTGGCACGGCTGAGTTGCTTCTCTGCCGTCAGCTGCTGTACGTGCTATAGTGAATAGCCCATACAGCAGCCCTTCGGTTCAACTGAACCGAAGGGCTCCGGTGGCCGAAGAGAGCTGAACGATCAGCCTAAGCTACGGCTGGATCCTTCAGCTCCTTCTTGAATAACCCCCTTAATGTACACCCTTTTTTACTACTATTATATACCTTTTACATCAACATATGCATATGGCATTAAGAATATGTGTTCTAGATGCATTGCCTTTGTTTGTATAATTGTTTATGTACATACACAGTTGTTTGCGTGTGTAAACTGTTAGTTTTAAAATGTATTAAAAAGTGATTGAAACAAAAAAAAGCTGAACTCCATGCAAATATAAAATACACAATTTAAT
Organism: Nanorana parkeri; assembly: GCF_000935625.1. Taxonomy (NCBI): domain Eukaryota; kingdom Metazoa; phylum Chordata; class Amphibia; order Anura; family Dicroglossidae; genus Nanorana; species Nanorana parkeri. The sequence continues at coordinate 631,910 of NW_017307287.1, read as the reverse complement.
GCAGCTCTGTATTTATTAACACAATTTATGATATATTTCTAAATGCAAGCACCATAAATACTTGAATGTGACTTGGTATCAGAAGAGAAAACAGAGTGATAGAAAGATGAGGCTGAGGGAGGGACAAGACCTATAAGTTTTACTTAACTGCAACAGAGAAAAATGATATCTCCTATCCTACTGGTCAGGGTTGTGGGGGCAGAGCTATGTACATGTTAGGACTGGTTGAGCAGAAATACAAATTCTTTGGCAGGTGAAAATGCTCCCATACATTATAAAGTTCATCTGTGTATTTAGCTGTTTGCCTGCAGCTTAGCTTTAAGGAATCATATTTGAAGAGATGTATCCAATATGGAAAGATTTTGCTATTTTACCTTTTACTGGAGGGTATTTTATGAGAGCGAATCTTTCAATTATGGTCTTCAAGTCTCATGAGCAGAGCTTGTTATGTGGATCTCTTTAGAAGGGCTCCAGAGAATTATTTATTGACCTCCAGTTAGCTTTAAAACTCTATAGCCAATAGGGTGCTTCTACAAAGTACAGTAGTTTTAAGGACCCAACCACATCATTGTGTTGTGCTAAGTGCACGTTACCATGTGTTTAGTATATGCTATCACACGGAACACCTAGCGTGCAGCACTGTGCACTAGGTGCATTTCCATTCATTTGAATGGCACCCCAACACACCTCCTGGCAGCTGTGTGTTTCACTCCAGTACAACGTGGTACTGCAATAATACTGCAATAGTACTGCAATAGTATGTTGCATTAGGGTGCAATTCCGTGAAATAAATGCAGTGCTAGAGTGTACTATTGCACAGCATACCTAGCGTGCAGTACCATGCACTAGATGCATTGCATTGACAGTTTAGGTGCCATTCAAATGAAAGACAATGCAATACATCTAGAGCATGGTACTGCAAGCTAGGTGTGCTGTGTAATAGTTCACCCTAAATGTATGGTAAAATATACTCTGAGGGAATGGGCCCTAATAGTCATTATAGTCATAAATGGGGTAAAACATGTAATGTGTTTGTAAAGCATTTATGATGGAGATTGTATTCCATTGTTTCCAGCATTGGTGGTACATTTCCACCCATTCATGTGAAATCTTTTTAATTTTGTTCAAATATTTTTTTTGTGCTGTACAACTGATTACTCGTGTTGTTTTTTTTTTCTAGTTTGAATGCTTGTCTAGTTTGTTTTATTTCTCTGACTATAGCTGCCAAATTAGATTGGGAAAAGGGCCTTTATCTTAGATACTGCCGGTTTTCAGGTCACAGCATGCTGAAGAAAAGGAGCATGACACCAAATCACTACCACAGTCCTGTTAATGATGTTATACTGTACAATATATTTGTTTTTAGATAGCTTCAAGCCATGATCAGTAATCACTGGGAGAGGGCATGATGTTTCTTTAATAAAAACATATTGCACTTCTTAGGTTAAAAAATACAGAAAATCAAATTGTCCAGCATGTGTCTATATTACAAACACCCTCACAGGACCTAGGGCAAACTAAATATGTGGCTTTGGTACATAATGATTAGATGAAGACATCACTAGAGTAAACTGCAATCCTGCAAGACCAATCTTTTGTTAGTTCCAGTTTGCTTAGAACATTTTGCTTATACATATCTAGATATGCAGAAGTCATCAAGTCTAATGTGCAATAGGTGTTTTAAAAAAGAAATGGGGTGTTTTTCATAAAGGACATGCTTCACATCACTAACAATAATTAGGAACTACATTGTCAAGGAAGTTCTGGTGCTGTAATGTTATCACTTATAAATCTCCATGGGTATCCCCACCACACACACATGTACACCCAACAGACCTGTGCTGCCTGTAGGTGCTAGAGTAATGGCAAACTTACAGATTTTCAAAACGTGCATGAATTTATTTTAAAGTTATCCTACTGCTCACACTACTGAAAGGTTTTATTATTATGGTGTATATTCTTTGTTACCCATATGAGGTATGGCGGAAGTTCTGTGATCAAAATACAATGCTATCTGTACATTAGTCAGCTTGAATGAAGTAAATGCACCTGTTTCTCCCCACCTCATCTCCCCCTTTCCCTCCCCTTCTCTTTTCTCCATCTCTCCCATTCCTTCCACTCCATGATCTCATGCCTTTCCTTCCTCTCCTCCCCTTTTCTTCCTTTATCCTCTCTCCTTTTCTCTCCACTCCTCTCCAATGTTTTTGTTATGCTCTCACCCTCCAATATCATTTTCTTTCCATTCATCTCACTCTCTATTGCTATCTTCCCTCATCCCCTTTCTTCTTTCTATTTCTCTCTCCTCTCCTCCCCTTATCTCCTTTCTTCTCTATTCCATATTCCTCATCTCCACTTTTCCTCATTGATCTTCTCTCCTCTTCTCTTCTCTCCCCTCCTCTGCAATCCTACTGCTATCTCTTGCTCCCCTAATCTCATCTCCTTTACCTACTTTACATTCCTCTCTCTTCTCTCCTCCCCTTATCTTCTCTCTTCTCTGTTCCTGTCGCCTCTACTTCCTCATCTCCTCTATTCTACATCACTCTATCCTCTTGTCATAATGTGTTCATTCTTCATTTCTCTTCTGTTCTCTCCTCTTCTCTCACTCCTCTCCTCCTACTTATATGCCTTTCGCTCCCCTCATCTCTTTTTCTTTCTCTCCCTTTTTTCAGTCTTCATCCTCTCTTCGCCTTTCCAGTTTTCTTGCTTTTCTCTCCTCTGATTGTCAACTGAATTTTTGATATCCTTTATATGTCACATCCAGGGGGCATTATGGGGATGCAAACATCCAGGTTGTAGCCTGAGCTACATACAGTCAGCGTTGCTCTCTTCCATCTGCAGCTCCCGTGGCTTCCCCTCTGCAAATTGAACACTTACTTGGTACTTCTGTCATTCATAAAACGTCTTTTTTTTTTTCTTTAATGAGTGCAAGTCGTTCTCTGATTGGATTAGGTGGAGATTGTCGCATCATCCACCCCTCTTCACTGTATTTATTTTAAAAAAAAGATTTTTTATGAAAAAAAAATTGTTTTATGAATGGCAGAAGTGCAAAGTGAGTGACTCCCTGTTTTTAGCATACAGACAGCAAACCGCTTCAGCAGCACCCAAAAGAGACCAATGCTGCTCAGTAGATCGGGAGGTGAGCGAACACATACTGGCGTTCGCTCACCTCTTGATCCTGTCACAGCTCTCTGATGTGACAGGGGAGGGGCTGTATTCCCCCCTCCCCGCTCTGATCAGCCAGCGCTGACTGGCGGAACGGACGGGGCGGGTACAGCTGGCTCTGCCTCTAGGTAGGCAGAGCCAGCTGTCAGTCACGTAGCTGGGCGTATCCAGACATAATTGTCGGGATCCAATTCAGCTACAGCTCACGGTATACTGAGCCTAGGGTGACGGGAGGACGCTAGTTTGTGTCCTCCCGTTACCCTAAGGAGAGCTATGGGGGAAAGCCTTAACCCCATAGTTCTCCTTTAGGGTAGGAGTCACTGCCTGCTATAGCTTACTGCAACCTTCCTTTAAAATGTATGCTCATTGGATTATGGTTACATTTTCATAACTTTTATCAGTAATGTTAAGCATAAGACAGATTTTTTAAGTGGAAGACAAGTTGATCACCAGCACACACAAAAGGGCTTTTCTGTTCCTGTGCATTTATTGAACATGTCACATTATGTCTCAGACCAAAGTTTTGGGGTCACACAGGGCCCCTTCATCAGGTTGATACAGATCTTTTACTGAAGTTTTATGATTTTGTTATTGTAAATATTATTTTATGGACAATTTTCTTTCACTCATTTTTTTTTAAATACCATGTCACTTGTTAAATATTGTGATTTACAGCAGGCATATATATTATTTATACCCACATACTCTATGTAATGCAGTCATCAGCTGTCCATTGTTTTGTATTGCACTTTTATTATCTTTGCAAGCGCACTGTAACATATTACTCCTGCCTGGAAACAATTATGGAAAACCAGCAAAAAAAATTTTTTAGTTCCCCACTGTGTAACTAACAATACTAAAATTTTAAGATGAAGTTAAATAATCTTGTCTTCCTATTTTTTTTCCTTTTCTATCAAGCAATGAAAATCAATTTCTAATTTGAGATTAAATAGGAAACATTTTCTGTTCAAAAGCGGAGTTACTTTGTGTGATTTTTTTCTTAATTAACTTTTTTGTGAGTTTCCAACAAACTTGATGTAAATGAGAAGGTTTGGTACACTAGTGTGACAAAATGACTTCCTGAACATTATTACTTTGCTCCCTTGTAATGTAACATCTCTTTAGTTATACAGGAATAATAGTGGACAATGAAGCATACTGAGTCTCTCATGCCACTCAGGGATGAGTCACCTTATTTCAGGCTTTCAAGTGCCTTATTTTAAAAAGTTATTCTCATTTTTAAGAGCATCATTTTCAGTGAACATTTGCATTGTTTCTGCTAGCATTAAGCAGGTTAATATAAGTTTTTGCAGAATTATAGCACATGTCAAGCCATGCTTCACGCCCTAAAAGCTCACTTGTCACAACTAGAAGCTAGATTTGCCTTTTTACTGCTATGAGCATAAGGTTACATTGGAACAGAACTTCTTTCAGCAGGGCAGCGTAGTGACCCTTACATCCACTGCACTTTTACAGGTTTTAAGTTTATAGTTGCTTCAATGACCTTCTGGTGCCGGGGAGTACCTGGAATTCTGAAAATGTTTTCTATATTCTCTCATGCCACTGCAGCTGCTCACTGATCTCATCAATGGGAATGTAAACAAATCTGCAGCAGCCAATGTGTGGCTGCAGCAGTGTGGGGTGTGTAGAAAACTTTAGGAATGGATTATATAACATTTTCACAGGATGGAGAGTTGGGGGGATTGGTAAATGATAAAGGAGAACTATAAGGCAAGTGAAAATCGCTCAGCCTCATAGTTCGAGCCGACGTGTAACAATGGAACTGTCACATGTCGGCTCAATAGATCGGGAAGTGAGCGAACACATACCGTCACTCACTCAATTCTTGATCCTGTGCCTGCAGAGAGCCGTGTCTGTCACTCACGGCTCCCTGCAGGCATTCCTCCTCTTCCCTGTCTGATGATCCTCCAACGCTGACTGGCGGAACGGATGGGGAGGTACAGCTGGCTTTGCCTCTAGATAGGCAGAGCCAGCTGTCATTCACGCAGCTGGGTGGATCCAGACAATATTGTCGGGATCCTTCCCGGCTGCAGCGTCTCTAGCTCAAATGGAAAACATCTGAGGTTACTTAGATCCCTGTTGTCTCATTAAAGAGGATCTGTCTTTGCATTTGTAAATGTCTCATAGCGACAGTACTTGGTAAAATAAAAAGTTAAAAAAAGTTAAAAAAAATACTCATACACACAAAATATTGGGATGCATTCACAAATGTTTCTGCTGTGTTGTGGTGCACTACTGCACACACATTAAGACACACTAAAAATTAAATGCTTATTAGTTTTAAATGGGCTGCCAACACAACCCAAAGCAGGCAGACACATACAGGTTCAATTTGCACATGTAAACGTACATTATCTTGCATGTTAACGTGCATAGAGAAGCCCATTCAAAATTAATGGGCTGTCAAAGCACCCTGATTAAAATTACAGATGCATTGTCTTAGTGCATTGGGGTGCAATTCAAATTAATTTCACAGCAACATATGTTACATGAATGACTGCACTTTGTGGTAAGGCTGTAGTGTAAATGTAATGTGAAAAATCCAATTTTACAGCACAACACAGTTCCCTACTGTATGAGGGCATTGGAGTGCTATTAATCTTGAATGGCATCACAATGCACTTTAGAACATATGTTGCTGTGCATAGCAGTAACATGCAGTAAAATGTGTTTTGCCACATGTGAGTGGAACACACAGGTGTGAATGGGTCATAAAATGACACTGTCTGTGAAAATACCTCCCCCAAACCACTAATACTTATCGTTCAGCAATACCACTAGGTATACTACCTATACATGGTAGGTGGACCCTACCAACCTCAATGATTTCAGACCTATCTCCTTACTCCCATTCACCTCTAAACTCCTAGAACGCCTCATCTACAACCGCCTGAGTTGCCACCTCGCTAATAACAACCTTTTGGACCCCTTTCAGTCCGGCTTTCGCCCCAAACACTCCACTGAAACCGCCCTCCTAAAACTCACCAATGATCTAATAACCGCTAAAAACAATGACCACTATTCCTTACTCTTGCTATTAGACCTCTCTGCTGCTTTTGACACTGTTGACCACCCGCTGCTCCTCAAAAAACTCCACTCGCTTGGCCTACAAGACTCTGCTCTCTCATGGTTCTCATTCTACTTATCTACGCGCTCCTTCAGTGTCACCTACAATTCTAACTCCTCCCCTCCTCTTCTTTCTCTTTCTGTAACGGTCCCCCAAGGCTCAGTCCTTGGACCCCTCCTCTTCTCCATCTACACATCCTCCCTTGGTCAGTTAATAACCTCACATGGCTTCCAATACCATCTGTATGCGGATGACACTCAAATTTATCTTTCCACTCCACAACTCTCCCCCTCATTGTCCTTGCGTGTCACTAATCTACTAAATGACATATCAGTCTGGATGTCACAACATTTCTTAAAACTCAACCTTTCAAAAACTGAGCTCATGATATTTCCTCCACCCCGTGCACCTTCCCTTGATAACACAACTATCCAACCCTCCCCTCATGCCAAGGTCCTAGGTGTCATCCTTGACTCGGACCTCACCTTTCTTCCCCACATCCAATCGCTATCCAAATCCTGCCGCCTTCACCTTCGTAACATCTCAAAAATACGCCCCTTCCTCACCATTGACACCGCAAAACTACTCATACACTCCCTTGTTATCTCTCGTCTTGACTATTGTAACTCCCTCCTCATTGGTCTTCCACTACACAGGCTATCCCCCCTTCAGTCTATCATGAATGCAGCTGCCAGACTCATTCACCTTACCAACCGCTCAGGGTCTGCACCCCCCCTCTGCCAATCCCTCCACTGGCTTCCACTCGCCCAGAGGATAAAATTCAAAATATTAACAGTCACCTATAAAGCCATCCACAACTCCGCCCCCGGATATATCTCAGACCTTGTCTCAAAGTATCACCCTAACCGTCCCCTCCGCTCATCCATTGACCTCCTGCTTTCTAGCTCCCTTGTCCACTCCTCCCATACTCGCCTCCAGGACTTCTCTAGAGTCTCTCCCGTCCTCTGGAACTCCTTACCCCAACCTGTCCGTCTATCTCCCACCTTGACTGCCTTTAGGCATTCCCTAAAGACTCATCTCTTCAGGGAAGCCTATCCCACCTCAACCTAACCACTGAACAATCACTTTCTCACATAATTCATTCCCACAGCTACCTCATGTATCATTTCCCCCTCCTCTTTTAGATTGTAAGCCCTCAGGGGCAGGGCCCTCCTTACCATCTTGTCTTGAATTGTATTGTAACTGTAATGTCTTCCTTATATTGTAAAGCGCTGCGCAAACTGTTAGCGCTATATAAATACTATGTAATAATAATAATACATTGGGCTACATTTTATAGTGGCTACAATAAAGCAATGAGCAACAGGGGATCACTGGAAAGGTGAGTATCTGTGGGTCAGGAGGCCTTTTCACAGACACTGTCACTTTGTTATGAATGGCCAAAGTGATGGTGTCTCTTTAACATATGTTATTTTGAGCTTTGAAATGCATTGTGTTAAGACAACTCACTCTGTTTTAATGGAGTGCCAATACACCACAATGCACATAAAATCATATATGAACCATTTTTGCACATGTGCATTGTTGTGCACTGAGAAACATATGTGTTGAGATGTGCAGGCAAGGTTTGTTGTGGTGCCTTCCAAAATTATTGTCACTGCAGCTCACCACATTGCAGACCACAATGTTAATTACCACAATGCATAGGTGCAAAGCCAGCCTCAAGGTTTTTATAGCTTAAAGTGTATGTGTGTGGAGGGTGTCTTTTACCAACATTCCAAGCTATAAGTAAAAAATATTGCATAAAAGCAAAAAAAGTGAAAATCCTCAAAAATGGTCTGGCCACCTGAGGTAATAATGGGAGGATAAACCCAGCAGTCAAAGGGTTAGAGTAACTTTCTACCTAATTCAGATCTGTGGTACAATGGAAGTTGAGCTTGGTACTTTTATGACATATATTTCTATTTGACATTTCTCTTGTCCCACAGTTTAAAGAGCATTTGAAAAAATATAAATCTCCACTTTTTAATTGTTATAATAGTGCAGCCTTACCTGTCAAGGATGTCTACTTATTGGAGCACAAATGCTTAGTAACAGGCTGCTTAGGCCCATAAACCAACTGATGAGTCTCCTGCATAAGCGCAGGGATGATAAAAAACACTGGGTAGTAAGAGAAGGGTAAAAACGCCTTCAGTTTAGGTTCCTGTAATCCAGAGACAAATATATTATAGTTTTATGAGTGTTTGCTATTAGCATTGAGCCCAGACAGGAGATAAGAGAACTTCTGTGACAAGTGGATATTCAGAGTAATTGAAATTAGAATTCTTCTTTATTTGCATTTGTGAGGTGTCAGAATCTCAGAATTCTGCTGGAAATGTCCAGCATCTAGAGTTAGGTTCAGAAGGTGACATATAATTGCTTAAAACTGAACTTAGTTTTTTAACCACTCTATATCATTAAAATTATGCAAAAGTTTTCAGTTTAAGTGATACCCTTTACTGGCTAAATTGAGTTACTAAAGATGTACACTTTTGGGGACTGTTAAATTCCCTCCTCAAACATTATATAGTTCTAAAAATGGTCCATTACTTGATGGCTTCCATTGTAAAAAACTGAATCTAATGCTGCCCCATCATTACTTGCTTAGTAGAATAATTTTTCAACTGGAAGTCAGCCCAGTAACAGTGGACAATGAGGTGTCTTTGGCCACAACTTTCTTCCTTAACTTGTCAAAAAAAGGGTTGGTTAGCAAATATATAGGGGTCTATTCACAAAGCTGCCGAGGGCAGCCGAGTGAATGACCGATCAGAAGTGAAGTGAGCCTAGAAGAACTCATAATGAGAACAATGTTTTTCAAATTTTCTTTTTGCAAGGACAGAAGAGTTATTTTGTTCACTCATTTCTCTGCTCCCACTTCAGACCAACATCAGCATTCACTAGAAATCTATTTTTGCATAGAGATCTATGGTTTGCCAGGCAGTTTGCCTCTCCAACAAAGGCAAACTGCATTGACAAGAGAAAGTCTTTTGTTTTTAAGGAACACGTTCAGATCAGCACATGATATACTATTTATTGCAGGTATTTAAATAGCATCAATAATTTATGCATCACTTTACATAGTTGCACATTCACATCAGTCCCTGACCTCAAGGTCCCTATCTCACATGCAATCATACAGGACCAATTAACCATCCAGCATGTCTTTGAAGCGTGGAAGGAACCCACACAAGCAAAGGGTGAATATGCAAACTCCTTGCAGATAGTGTCCTGACCAGGATTTGAACCGGGGACCCCCCCTCCCTGGGACCCCCCCCCCTCCCTGTGCTGCAAGGCACTGTGCTAACCAATACAGCACATGTTTACATTTAATGCAAATTTTTACGTTGTAAAGATCATTTCTATGATTATTAGTGAATGAACTGAAACAGAGTGAAGATTTACTTTGCAAAGAATACCCAATCATGTGCATGAAAAAAAAAAATAGGATATTAACTTCCATATGATTGGATAAATGAGGTCAGTGCAACTTCACCTTGTTCACCAAGCTAAATAAAAATTTTCCCTTTGCAAAGAGAAATTTGAATAAATTTAGTGAATCAATAATGCAATCATGTGCAAGCAAAAATCCGTTTTTTTAATTTTGCTTGCACATGATTGGTCATCACAGTGCGGAATTTCACCATATTCCCTAAGATATTTAAAAATGCAATGTTCATGCTCTATTCCTTTGGTAAATTCACCCTACTGCCTTGTACTGCATGGCCATTAAAAAACACAAATATCAACGCCCGTCAATGCATATCAGTGCAAAACAGGCTGAATTAACACTAATTTTTTTCCATCTCTCTGGAAAACAAGAAGCACAGAAAATATAAATTTGATTTGTTGCATGTGAAAGCACAAGGCATTTCTCTTATTAAGTGTAAAGATGAGTCACTTTGTTCCAATTTTGAGATGGTTTAGCATCAAAGGTTACCGGTTGTTTGTGGCTGTAGGAAAATGAGCTTGTTAACCATGAATTTACAGCCATGAGCATAATACCGTATGCATTTCACTTCATGCTGGCAACCAGCTAATTACTATCTGTGGAGTTTTTAAGTTTTAATAGTAAAGGAAACATGCTTTCTTCATTGCTGCATCTTGACAGCACTAGACACACACACACACACACACACACACACACACACACACACTTGAGCTTGAATGTAAATAACTTACTGTACATCAACAGAAATCTTCAACTATGTATGGGGAACATTCCCCAAATTTAGTCTGCAATCTGTGGTAGAACTTTGAATTATATAAAATGATTTTGACCTGCATCTGAATGGTAGGTGCCACACCTGAGGATTGCAATATCAAGAACAGAAAGTGGGGTTTTGAGAGCACCAAAAGACAACTCCACCTGGCAAAAGACCATGTAAAAATTTTTATTTTAATTGTGATAATGAAAATTTAAGAAACTGGATCGAAAATCCATTATTAAAAATAATCAGCTAGGTAGATAGCTCCCCGTAGGGTCAATCCATATACATACACCTTCCATACAACATGATTCTTAACATAAAGAAATTGTGACAGTTAACATGATTTAGTTGCAATAATCAAGGATGAACATCCAAATGACAATCATAAGGTAGTAATGCTGGAATAATACTGTGTGATGTTGGAAGGGTTGAGGATGGAGGAGCGGATACGACGTTTTGCGCACACAAGCGCTTCTTCAGGAAACAGGGAATATCTGTATAATTTTAAAACAAGGGGCACAATAAATATAATTTGTACGTTCATAATTCTCTGTGAAGTAATAGTAATACATTAGGTGGGATTTTCAGCTACTAATTAGCATAGGCTGATAAGTGTGTATCTGGGCGGGCCTACCTGCGCAGTCCCCCCCAGTGGCGGGGTGGGTAGAATGTGAGCCAAGATCCAATATTGAGCCAGAGGTAGGAGATGAAAAACACAATGAAAGCCTGGGAAAAATGAATAGAGAGGCATGGTCACAGGCCACAGTGCAATTTGTATGGGGATCATGACTAATATGTATATGGAGGAATCATCCTCTGGTTAGTAAGAACATATATATAAAGGGGGCACAGCGGCCAGCATAACTTACATGAGAGGAATAGCCAAGTCGATTTGTTAGCCAAAAGAAATCTGGAGAGTGAGGGCGATAAAACGAACAAGGATACCGTCCTGTCTGTCTCCAGAAGATCTGTCCTCCAATTACCTCCGAGCCACCCACATCCAGCGCCGCCACCTCCCGGCCACATACTGATGTCGGTGGCTTACGCGTGCGCTATAACGGTATCCGGCGCGATGACGTCAGATATGTCATTGTGACGTCCGAGGAAACTCCGCCCAATTGATACGCCCCTACAGGAAACCTCTGAGGGGAGTGACAATGCCTTGCTACGGTGGTCAGGGGAAGAAAGGAAACCTCCTCAGTCAAGGAGTTAGCCAAGGTGCTGATTCACTAGATCAGTCACGATGGAAGGAGCAACCAAGCTCCATAGGTAGGGGCATAAAGAGTAGGAGGATGTTGTTGCTCAGAAATCTGATACCAGCCGACCCTTATAGGGGTCGGCAGCGCCCTATTGAGTGCTCTCAGGGAAAACCAGGCTCACAAAATCCCCAACACATCAAAGAGTGTGGAGTGCACAAAAGTGGGGATGCCCAAACAGCCCACATCAGACACACGCCAATCCAAACGTTAGTGGTGTATCCACAAAACATGTCAACACAGTATGCAAATTAAGACGAATATGCATTACATATGTACATATTTCATTGATTAACCAGCATTGGTTCCAATAAGATAGTATCCATAACAATACAGGAAGTGTTACATTGAATCAATGTGGCAAAGCATTGTGGCCAGCCTTGCCATGCTCCAGATTTCTGTCGTTTGGCAAGACTCTTCAACCAGAGGCGATTTTTTTTTTTCGAATGTCACTTTGCTTCGTCCAATAAACAAAATTTCGACCGGACTACCGCTAATGAATTTCGTCCGAATCCCGAAACAAATGCAATTGTGGATTTGAATCTGAAAAACGACTACTGCTAACGAATTTAGTTCGAATCCGAATCACGCAACAAATTCAATTGTGGACCCGAATCTGAAAAACTAAATATGCAAATTCTGAATCAAAACAAAACTAAACTAAACAAATTTTTTGCTGGTGCACATGTCTAGACATCACGCTCTGTGCCCTGTGCATAGACTGTCCATAGACTGTGTATAGATGTGAGAACACCGAGGAGCAGTCCATCTGTGCATCGGAGGAGAAGACATGCTTCAGTGATCATAGAAGCAAGGAGCTGGCTCAGATGGTCTGGTGATTTTTTTTACCACCTAGATAAAAATGAGCACTTAACCTTTGCAGTGCAGGGGTAGCATCACTGCACAGGTTAATAACATGTTTTCCTGGAGTTCTTCTTTAAATAAACCACTGAAATTGTTTTGTTGTATCTGTTATATCTCCTGATCCTTTCAGGAATCTTGTAATCATATAATTACCTGGGCTCTCTGCTTGGGCTGTTATTAGTTAGCTCTCTCTGTGGACTTCACCGCCCCCCAAAAAAATTATGGAAAAAAGGAGGAGGGATGTGTTTTGCAGTTCTGTCCAAGGGTGACAATGCAGCTCTTCTATAGATACAGTATATTGAGTGAGTGTTTTCATCATAGGATAGGAACTGTGTTACTGGCAGGCCCACCAGCTGAAAATAAAGGGAAAAAAACAGAACATCTAATGCAGCCACCACATCTAACGACTGGTAAGCTGTGATAGATAAGTGATGTTAGGTTTAAATACATTTTAAATAGTATTTTTTTGTACATCACACCAAAAAAAAAAAAGAGACAACTATAAGGGTCTATTTACTAAGCTGCCGTAGGCAGGCAAGTGAATGACTGACCTGAAGTGAAGTCAGCCGAACACTGTTTGGCTATTTACTTCAGGCTGGTACGGCTGATTCCAGCCATATATCAGCTGAAATCAGCCGTACATTGGCTTGCTTCGCATGGCTTTGGGTCGGCCGAACATGCTCAGCATGTTCGGCTGACACGAAGTGCAGAAGGAGTTCGACCCAGCCGATCCAACTCTGGCTGAGCCGAACCTCCGGCAGTCTGCTCACTGCTGTTCGGCCTATTCTTATAGATGTCGAACAGCAGTGAGTGAATAGCCGAATGGCGCTGAGCAAAAAATAGTTTTAAAAGTTTTAAAAAATAAATAGAAAACGATTGTGCGGAGCTAGCAGTGACAGCTAGCTCCGCCCAACAGTTTTCTATTGTTCGGCGGTTCTGCTGCTGATGGACCTTATGGAGAACTGCAGCAGAGGGCGGGTACAATGCTAGTTTACTATTGGCTATTGCAAATTGGAATAGCCAATAGGAATCTAGCAATGCATTCCAATGGGCAACATTTTTTTTCTATTCTGACACAGCTCTGTGAATAAAAAAAAAAGAAACAGCAGTGTTTCTCTCCTTGGCGGCCGGGAGCAGGAGACTCCCGGAGCGCCAGTGAGAGTTGCTGTTTGGAGATCAGTGTCCCTGGTTAGCAGGTAACCAGGGACACTGATCTCTCTGCAAATGGCTGGAGCCAGCTGTAAGATCACGGCTGGCTCTGCCCAGCTGTCAGAAGCAGGCTGTCGGCCGGCCCCTCGGCCAGCTTCGGCTTTCAGCGCGGCTCAGCCGAGCCGATGCATATGCGTTCGGCTCGACTGAGCCGCTCGGCTAAGTTCGGGAGCTGTACGGGCTATAGTGAATAGCCCATACAGCACCCCTTCGGTTCTACTGAACTGAAAGGGTCCTGGGGCCGAAGCTAGCCGAAGGATCAGCCGAAGCTATGGCAGCTTCGTGAATAGACCCCATAGAGTCCTTTGGCAGCTTCGTGAATAGACTCCATAGAGTAAAGTAGGACATTCCCTCCATATGAGGGAACGGTAGGGAGCTATAAAATAGGGCTTTTCCTCTGTCCATATACATAGATTTCTGGCTATACATAGAAACAAAGGTTTAAAAAAAAAAACTTTTACTGATAAGGTTAACGACTTTAGGATGATGACATTCACTTATATATATCTAGTAATCATCGCTAAAAAGACAATAGCTTTTCTTTTGATATATTTTCTTTCAGCTTGCAAACTTCATGCTCTTTTCAACTCTATTTTGTTTCATTGCGGGGAAGTTGGTTTATATTTCAAAGCACAATGTCAGGCTGTTTGAGAGAATGGCTTTGAAGTTTTATTTGCCCTTTTCGTTACATGAGGGATCTCGAGTATAATGTACAGTAGTAAATACTATTCATTTCAGCGTTTTACTTTTTCGGTATAACATCTTTCACAATATTTCTCCTTTAGGGTTGGGAGAAAACTCTATATAACCTGAAAGATATCATTTGTCCTACTTTTCAGAAATTGCCAAAAAAAAACAACCTGTACAACCTGTTGTACAACATGCACGAATACTGAGAAGGCATTGTTGCCCCTAGCTTTTAATTTTCTAAATGTTTTTTTCTATAGTTGTCTAAATGCATACTTCACCATTTCCTAGCTAACAAAGAAATCACCATTTTTTTTGTAACTCATTTTGCTTTTGGTCCAGTGCATTTCTTAATTTCAGAACATGTTGGCTGGTAAGGTAGGATTGCAACATAATATGTAGCTTTCTGGCCTTGCAGAGGAGGGGTTCTGGGTACTATTACTACCAAGCACTTGACTTTGCATATTTACTTTCATATTTGGGTTTACTTTGACTAATACAGTGTTTCCACAATCCAAAATATACTGGTAGTCAGAATGGCATTTCTCAGTTTAAGCCCTAGTTTGTTTGGCTGCTAGAGACATCGGACTTACATATATAAAACAAACTCTCATGTTGTCAGTACCCTCATCTCATATTTTGTCTTCGCTTTTCCAGAGATTGATGCACCTGAATTCTACATATTAAAAACCTCTAAAGATATTACTGATCCAAGTTGGCCCTTGGTTGTCTTGGATCCTTTCCAGTTGAGATTGTGCAGAGATTGAATACAAATTGCAATCTTCTGGATTCCTGAAGCATAAAAAGTTAGTAGGAAGACACATGTAGAAAGAACTATATGAAATTCAAAGCTTGGACAATCTGGGCAAATTCATGAAAAAAATATAGGGAAGATTTGAAGTTCAGCGGCATCGTAGTTTTACCAACCTAAATAGAAGAGAAGAAGCCTGTGTGGGCACTCATCAGAGTACTCCTATTCAACAATCAAAACAAAAAGAAAAAATATAATACAAATATAATATAATAAAGATATAAAATGCAATGTATTAAAAAACAGATACAGGGTTATTCACAAAAGGGTGAAGAGTTTGGAGAAGGCATGATAAGTGAATAATCTAGGACAACATAACTGGAAAGAGTCTCCAATTCAGCTCACTTTCTAGTTTGTTCCTAGATTGTTCACTTCTCCTGCCTTCTTCAAACTCTTCACCCTTTTGTGAATAACCCTGTTAATATATGGATTGTGTGGGATGTTTTACAAACAAATGAACTGTATTAAAAATATATACCATATATGCGTGCATATAAGACGGGTTTTTAGACCCAAAAACACTGCATACAGTGTACATACATACAGTATACCGCACTGAGCCAATTACGGCAGGCTTTGCATTCATTGTATTTATTTTGTCAATTTATCTCGGGTTTGAAAAAGAGGCATAGAGCCTCAAAACGCGTAGCCAAACCACTCGACTGACATTCTCATTATTCAGTGAGACAGACCGCACTGTCTTCCAGCCCTGTGCCCGTCCCTGAATGTTCTTTCACAACGACTGCCGACAGCCTCTATATCATTCTCACTCCCGTCCAACTGACGGATCTCAGCCTGGCCAGCAGAGCTCTCACTGTATCGGACGGCAGTTACACTTTCAATGCACAGCCTGTTTACAAACAAGACTACAGGAGCCCTCTAGCTGTCTCCACCATCCCTCCTCCATCACCAAGGGACCAAATAAGATTCTCCAAGCCTATGACTACATCCACACAGACCAGCTGCAGGAGCCGTTCGTGATCCAAGCCGACAGCACCACTCACCCTCCACTGGCAGGACATCACCACCTCCATCCAACAGTGAGTCCTCAATTGCAGATATCAATTTAAGTATTACATCCTTTTTTAAACAACACAAATCCCTGGGTTGTAGCGCTCTTTTTCTGCCTTCTCATATTTGTATACAGGGTCCTTCTCCCTGGTTGAGTAGCTCGCTCACCCAAACCCGCCTATAGCCATCCCACCGGTAGTGCGCTCGCCATCTTTATTGTTTTTATCTTATTAATAAATGCAAAGCCTGCTGTGATTGGCTCAGCGCTGAGCCAATCACGGCAGGCTTTGTATTAATAAATACAAAGCCAATATTAATGAATGCAAAGCCTGCCATGATTGGCTCATCGCGGTATACTGTATGTAGCTGAAGGACGGTAGATAGAGGACGCTGCATGGATGATGGACAAGGTAAGAGACTGTAATCCCGAGTGTGGCTCGGGGTTACCACTTATGGTACTGAAAATGAACCCCCGAGCCACACCCGGGAATACCGCCATGGAGGTTAGTGGGTGCATTTAAACGTTATTTTGGGCTATACTCGTCTTATACGACGAGTATAGCCCAAAACCTATATTTTAACACAAAAAGTAGGGGGTCGTCTTATACGACCGAGTCGTCTTATACGCCAGCAAATACGGTAGTAGGTTTCTTCAAATATCTGTCATGGTCAGTATAAGATTTTCTTAAGAGTTAACTAAAAAGATTACTAATTGTTTACTATAGGAAACTTCATCAGGGTTATTCACAAAAGGGTGAAGGGTTTGGAGAAGGCAGGAGAAGTGAACAATCTAGGACAACATAGCTGAACTGGAAAGTGAGCTGAATTTGAGAGCTATTTTGGCCTAGATTGTTCACTTATCCTGCCTTCTCCAAACTCTTCACCCTTTAGTAAATAACCTTGCATATCTTGCTGTTGTTCCATACAGTATCCTATATGCTGCTATATGTGTGCCGTTATTCCTTACTATCTGCATTAGCTGTGATAGCCATCCTTTCATGCCCCTTTAAGAGTTAAAGAGGACCTTTCTCTTTTTAAAAAATGTGTTATTTCTTAATTAGTTTGAGGAAAGTTATGAATGCCTCAGACTTTTTATCTCACATTGGCTGTTTTCAGAGTAAACATTTTGCTGCAAATATAGCTGAACTGACTTTAAGATGAAGCTGACCTATGTAGGTTGATTTACTAAAGGAGTAGAGCATTTTCCTTGCAAAAGTGAATTTTGACTTTGTAAGGAAATTTTTATTTAGCTTATTGAATGTGGTAAGCATTAGCAAAGAACCACATGCAAGGGACAAAAAAACAGTATTTTTAGTTATACGAGACTGGATGATAGAAGTCAGCAGAGCATCACCTCATTCACTAAAAAAATAAATTAAATTTGCTACATGACCATGTGGATATTCATAACATGTGACATTTCCCTGTTTTTTCCACCAGTACATTAAATATAATAGGCTGATTAGTAGTAACTTTTATATAAAAGAGATGATTTTGCTAAAACAAATTTGGAGGGGTGAAAGGAACACTGATGAAGAAGGAATGCCTTAAAGGAGAACTATGGGGTTAGGGCTTTTCCCCATAGTTCTCCTTAGGGTAATGGGAGGACACAAACTAGCATCCTCCCGTCACCCTAAGCTCAGTATACCACGAGCTACAGAAGTGACAAACGTTTGTAGGTGTTTCTAGTCTAGTCTAGTCTTATATCCCCTTCTCCGCCACTTGGAGACATGTTAACCTCTGATGGTGGTCATAATGCTGGACTTTTTGTGTCCTTTTTCTAAAGTACATGTCTATATCTTCCCTGGGGTGCTTCAGCTAGTAGGAAAGTTCTATGATATCTTTGCAAGATTGTAGCACAACTCAGAAGATTATTGCCTATTCCTGATTAACGTTTATAAATTGTGTAAAAAAAAATTCCTAGAAAGAAGGATACTATTTGTTAAAATATAGGGCTCTCAAACTTACTTACTTACTATAACCTTATACAGTAAGCCTCTGTACATTGTTTCACAAAGTTCAATACTCCTCTGTTTTTTGAAGTTAGGAGTGATGCAAATATCATTTTTTTCCAAGAAAGCAACTTTCCAAATATTCTCAGCATTTTGCACACAAATGCACAAAATGACCATTTAAGAAAGTTGTAGGTGCACTTTTAACATCATTCCACAAATCTAGGAAAATCATGTATTTCATTTCAGCATTAAACTGTTGTTGTGAAATTATTTATACTTGAAATATTAGCTAAAAAAGGATTTTCTTTTACTTAGTCTGTCACAAATTGTATTCCACTGTCCTGCTGACTATAATAATTATCACGCACAATAATAAAAGCCACAGTTCCCGCAGGGTGAATGCTAGCTTTTTCCCTTCTGATTGACATTACACAGGTTTCATTTTGTTGCCTTAAAGCTTTAAATCTTTAGCATTGATTCAGCTAACAGGATTCAGGATACCTTCCATTAGCTAAACTGAATTGCAAATATTGGTTTGTTGCCACTCCATTCACTAGGAGAGAGGGAGGTTAAAACATGTTGCGACATGGATCAGTGCTTCACTCTCTGATTTATTGGGAACAGCGGGTGGCTAACAACCAAAATCTCAAATGGTGTCTGTTAACAGTTTCACAGGACACACTTTTAATATGCAAAGCAAACAATGGGGTCTATCCACAACAGTCTATTTATGAGTCCAGCAATTCCTAGAAACACCACAGGATGCATATTTCAGATTGTGTTATAGTTACACAGATAACAAGGTTAACCTATATCCTTTAAATTCAACATCTCATTCAAATCCAGCTGTTTTGGTCCAGAAGAAGACAGAAAATCTCTCAACTAGCCCCAAGCTACTTTGGTGAATTTTATATCATGGGGAATTCTTTCTTTCCATGGAATCTGTCAGATGAGTTCATAAGATCGAAATATATTACAATATTATCTTTTATTAATTATAGCCTTGGGTAAATAGCCTTTTTTTAAATTATGTGATTGGTTTAGTTACTAACACTCAGTGTACACTGGTGCACTGCATTGGTAAGATCTGGCCCACAATAATTCTAGTCTCTGTTCATTAACACAAAGCCATAAGGGGTTCCTTCTCATAGGTAGACTGTCCACAAATGTGTTTATTATAGAGAGTTGCATCAGTGAATTGTGACACCATAATTTGTAATGATCAAAAAAGTTGAGAATAACTGGGAATTCTGATGGTCAACTAAAGTTCATAAAACCAGCGAGGGATTTTGGTGGAGCTGACATCCGGTTCAATATTCTGTTGTCATATTTCACACAACTTCTGAACTTTATTGTATTTGGATCTGTATCAATGATCATTTATTTTCTAAAGAGAAAGTAGCTTGGGGCTAGTTGAGAGATTTTCTGTCTTCTTCTGGACCAAAACAGCTGGATTTGAATGAGATGTTGAATTTAAAGGATATAGGTTAACCTTGTTATCTGTGCAACTATAACACAATCTGAAATATGCATCCTGTGGTGTTTGTAGGAAATGCTGGACTCATAAATAGACTGTTGTGAATATTAAGTGGAAAGAGAGTTCTGGACCTGTGTGATTATGCTGTTTTTATCATCCAATGGTGATTAAATGATGTGCATATGTGTAATCTGACTGATAGATAGGCAGCTATCCCTGATTTAAGGGTCTCTACAGTATCCTGGCTTGACTGTGAACACAGTTGATGTAGGAATTGAAGCACCACACCAATTACAATAGCTCAGATACAACTATATTCCACTTTGGTCAGGGGACAATTGAATATAATAGCCTCATAAATAGACTTATCAGTTTTGGTGCAAAAAAAGCAGTTACTGTATGTGCCTTTCTGATGGTGGACAGAGTAAATTGCAGCAGTTTATTTACAAGCTTTAAAACCTGGTAATGCTAGAAACATTTCAACAGTTCCATAATCTCTAGTAGTATAGTAAAAAAGAGCTATAATTTACCTCTTTCTGATTAGGTACTTTGTGTGTTTGTGTGTATGTGTTTGTGTGTGTGTGTGTGTGTGTGTGTGTGTGTGTGTGTGTGTGTGTGTATGTATGTACCCTGAGACTTATAGTCAAATGTACATTTCTTTATGAAAATTGAAGTTTCTTTGTTGGTCATAGTAATTTCTCAAATTAACAACTCATTCAAGCTGGTTAGAGATCCAGAGGGACAATATGATTGTCTGATTGGCTGATTTTATTTTGAAACATCAGGCCTAGCATTTCAGTGTTTTTGTTGTCCTTATCACAACTATTATTCAAAGTAACATGCAATATGAACTTGAAACTACCGGATAGCTGAAGAGCTCAGCAGTGAGGTTAGTTCAACTGATTTATCACAAATAGAACAGAAGCTTAGCTTTTAATAACCGCTTATTTCACTTATAGTCCACAACAAACACCGATCACATTTCAAAACCAGACTCCCAACCACAACTATGTCTAGGTGCAGGCAAAGAAGTGCGCCTTCCCCCATAGCAATGCAAATTCAAGAGTGCTGCACTCCGTAGATCTTAACCAAAGATAAAATCTTTATTTGTAAAGCAGATACATATTTTTGTTCCTCTTCACATAAACCTTAACCTCTAATGCGTTTTACCGTATCGGCTTACTCATAACGACAGGTTCTGTCTCCATGAGGAAGCCCATAGGGTGAAAGGTGTTAGAGGTTAAGTTTTATGTGTAGAGGAGCAAACAGTATGTATCTGCTTTACAAATAAAGATGTTATCTTGGGTGAAGATCCATGGAGTGCGGTACACTTGGATTTGCAGTAATTTCCCTTGCTTAAAGTAGTATTAAACTCACAAACTTTTTTCAATAATTAATCCAGATCGAATAATTATACATTGCCCAACAAATTATTTCTTACAGTTTTTGCCTACTCACTTACACCCATCATATTTCCATGGCTCCAACTCTCTTAGCTCTAGTTCCCTGATCTATCTCTCATATTTATTAGTATAAGATTACATGAGAAAACACAGCCTCCAATAACTGCCTATCTACTATCTACGATCTCTGCAAGATCTGTCTATCTACGATCTCGGCAAGACTTCACCCTGTACAAAGCTGCCCTCCTAAAATATAACTCCTCCCTCCATGCTGCCAAACAGACTTATTTTGTCACTCTCATTAACAAACTCTCAACCACTCCTCGCCAACTCTTTTCTACTTTTAACTCTCTACTTCATCCTCCACCGCCACCACCTACTAACTCACTCACTGCCCAGGACATTGCCATTCACTTCAAAAACAAAATAGATACAATTCGGGATCAGATCGCCACTGTGCAGTCACCTTCCCCTAGTCATGTTCCAGACCCTCCATCACACTTGTTACTCTCCTCTTTTGACCCCGTCACCACAGAGGAGGTTACAATGCTTCTCTCTGACACCCACCTGACCACTTGCCCCCTGGACCCTGTTCCTTCACCTCTACTTCGGTCACCCTCATACTCTATCCTACACTCTCTTACTCACATTTTCAATCTCTCACTCTCTACTGGAATCTTTCCCTCCCCTCTGAAAGCATGCCCTGGTCACCCCAATACCCCAAAAACCGTCAATGGACCCTGCCGACCTCAATAATCTCAGATCAATGTCCTTACTCCCTTTCACCTCCAAACTCCTAGAACGCCTCATCTACAGCCGCCTAAGTCGCCACCTCGCTGATCACAACCTTCTTGACCCCTTGCAATCTGGCTTTCACCCCCAACACTCCACTGAAACCGCCCTCCTAAAACTCACTAATGATCTACTCACTGCTAAAAACAAAGGCCACTATTCCCTACTCTTGCTATTAGACCTTTCTGCTGCTTTTGACACTGTTGACCACCTGCTCCTCCTCAATAAACTCCAGTCACTTGGGCTACAAGACTCTGCTCTCTTCTGGTTCTCCTCCTAACTATCTAAGCGCTCCTTTAGCGTCACCTACAATTCTAAATCCTCCCCTCCTCTTCCTCTTTCTGTAGGGGTCCCCCAAGCATCTGTCCTTGGACCACTTCTCTTCTCCATCTACACCTCCTCCCTTGGTCATTTAATAACCGCACATGGCTTCCAATACCATCTCTATGCCGATGACACTCAAATCTATCTTTCTACTCCAAAACTTACCCCCTCAGTGTCCTCTCGTGTCACTAATCTACTATCCGGCATATCCGTCTGGATGTCGCAACACTTCTTAAAACTCAATCTTTCAAAAACAGAGCTCTTGATATTTCTTCCTGCCCGTGCACCTTCTCCCATCTTTTCCCTTGAGATTGTTAACACAACTATCCAGCCATCCCCTCATGCCAAGGTCCTAGAATGGCTTCCCCTCCTGTGTCTTTTTGGAGACACTCACGGCTTACCAGGATGACTCCACAGCACCATGGAAGGGAAAGGAGGCACTCTAAAACAGCATATCAGGGTCAGTGCTCAGGGGGCCAGCTAATTCTGCAGAATCTAAAACTCTTAAACACCAAAGAGCAGCATCCATTGTTGGGTATTTAATCAGCATTTGAAATATCTTAAAAAACTTTTGACTTTAATATCACATTAAGCTTTGTTGGCTTCATATCTAAGAGACCTTTGAGAAACACATGGTCACTGCATGACATCTTGACACAAGAGAACACACATGGAAGAAACAAAATTGATGGCAACTGAAACTCTGTTCCAAATGGCTGTTTTTCACTTAGTTCCTGGCATACACTTACTATGTAGGAGGTTCTAAAGTAGAATGTTTATTTTGTATCTTAGACTCAATAGAAAGAAACTGTCCAGGTCTGCAAAAGAAGTTAACAATCTTGCAAGGTGCCAAATGGCAGTAGTGAAGTAGGTAAAGAAGCAGGGAGTCTTTACTGTGGTCATGTTTTACATGTTGCACTGAGATTAGCCACACAATGAAAGAAATACACTATAGTGTCAAAAGTTTGTGGACACCTGAGCATTACATGTATTATATTGGGAAACATATATGGACACCCCTCCGAATAAATAAGTTCAGGTTTGTACGGGGAAGGGTACTGTTAATTCTAAAGCATACAAAGACATTATGGACAATTGTGCTCTTTCATTTAGGCATTAGTTTGGGGAAGGGCCCATCATGACTGTGTCCCTGTACACACACTGCACAATATTAAATTCATAAAGACATGGTTTGGTGAGTTTGGCATAGAGGAACTCCTGGACTGCACAGAGACCTTACTTCAACTTTACTGAATGCCTTTGTGATAACTGGAACATCTATTGACATCATATATACCTGACTTAACAAATACTATTTTGTCTGAATGGGTATCAGTTTCCACAAATACCCTCCACATTGTTGAGGAACGTTCATAATAATGTAGGATGTTACAGCTGAAAAGAGAGAGCCAACCTCATATTAATGCCCATTGTTTGAAGTGGGATTTCCAGAAATCTTATAGGAGGTGTGATGGTCAGGAGTCACCACACTTTTGGCCATATAATGTATGTCATGAAAACAGCAGGGAAAAGGTTGGCCCAGGGACAGTAACAGGAAACACAGGCATGCATACCTAACCAAAGAAAAGCAGGTCTGCTAGCCAGATAACTGAACAGCACCACAGTCAGAAAGCAAATAAAGTCAGTAGTTAGAGGTCACCAGAACATGTTAGGATTAACAGATTAAGAATTTTCAGGAATTGCAAATTACTTTGTACTTGGACCTAGACATCATGGATTTGCAGTAGCATATACTTTGTCATCTTGATGACCATGGGCACATACTAGACAGTTAAATTTATTTTATTCTGAATGGATATTTGTATTAATTTTGTTAAATTCGGACATTCGGATGCATCCAAAATCTGATTTAGAACATGTCCTATTTGCAAACAAATCCAATTGCTCATTTAATGAATATACAGATCCCTCTGAATTTCATTAAAAATTAGACTATATAGGACATGTGACTGTTCTCTGGCCAATTAGAATTTTTTTGGCTGTTAGGGGTTTCATTACAGGCACAGCCATTTGACTCCCTGTTGTGGATCATTCCGAAATGAAAATCCGGACTCATACGAAATCCAGATAACGAACCAAAACTAATTTCGGACCCAAAATCCAAAAAATTGAACAAATAAAAATTCAAATTGACACTAAACAAAACTATTTTTTTGTTGGGTTACATGTCTAGCACATACATAAATGTATGGAAGCTGAAAACACAGCAAACCACCTGATTCATACACATAACCTACTCTCTTGGATACCTTTTCAAACCTTTCACAGTCCCTATCCCAATTAAATAAATACAACCATCTGAAAATGCAAACATTCTTTACATTATATATATAGATATATCTATATATATCTATATATCTATAGATATATCTATATATACTTGGTTTAGTGCAGTACTCAGGAACCAATGAGGCATTGTGCTTTGGTATTGCCACTGGTTTCTATAAATCTGCAGATTTTCTGCTTCATAATAGGACATTTTGTGTTGTGTGTGAAAATATTTGTCACACTGTGAATCAACAATAGCTGCCAGAGAGATTCAAGTGAGATTACGCCTTAAACGCTTCTCTCTCTTGACACCCGGTATAGCAACATATTCAAAATTACTACTGAAAGAAATGCAGCTCCGTTTATGCCAAGCTTAAGCATATATAATGGCGTGAAATAGCACAATATTGTCTCTTCCATTTTTTAAGGAGCCATGATAAATGTGCCTGGTTCAGACTTGTGCAAATTATAGATGTAATTTATAGTAGCCTGGGTTGTTTTGCTTGTCAGCTAATTCTTTGCTGTGCAACAAAAGAGTGCATAGTCTGTGTGACTCTTTGGGAGAGTCTTATCTCATAGTTTTATGTTTGGAGTTAGTTATTGCACTGTTTTTTTTTAATCCTGACACCACTCAGAATGGGTGAGGCTTCATTTAAGACCCAACTCTGGTATTTTTTTTTAATATTTTCTCTCACTCAGTGTTAAAAAAGATTCCAAAACAGTTGCTCCAGCACTGCATATCACATTATCCTTTTTCTATCATCATTCATCTCACTTCCTAGAAAGCCCAAGTTGTCAAGACATGCCAAAATGGTTGTTTATCAGGAACTAGACTCACAGGAGAATGGTCCACAGAGCAGCACACACATCACTATATGGCACCATTCTCTTCATCACTGAACCACCCACCACCACTCTAATAATAGATAAAGAGGACCCCTAGGACATTATGTAACTGGATTAAAGACAGGCTCAAAAAACACATATACAAATTAAAAAAGGCAGGGTGTTCCAAAGGATGGGGTGGGGGGTGCCCCATTGTGGGGATCTGCCTAACCTTAAGTTGGACTTTAGGCTCAGCATAGACCTTAACAAACTTTTAATTTGTTTTGGCTAGAGCAGGGAAGGGTTGAAACCTCTTCTAAGCTTTTATTGTCATATGTGCTCCTGTTGGGGGGGCTTGCTCTCACTCCTGTCAAAATAGATTGGGATGAAATCTCCGCTGCAGGCACACAAACAAAAGCAAAACCATATTTTGGCAGAATATGGAAGGGTTGAAGCTACTGACAATATGTATATTGTTGTCCCTGCCTCCTGTTGACATCTGATACCCCCTATTTCTTGTATGGGCATCACAGGACTAGGAAGTGGAGTAAAATCTCTCCAATGGGGTAGAAATAAATAAAAAAGTTGACCAAATGATATCTTCCCCACAAAAACTACAATGCAAAAGAGGCAGTCAAAGTTGCATTGTAAAGGAAAATTCAGGGAAGAAGAAAAGGATAATTCAGGTTGAAGCCAGATTGTAAAATAAAATGAACATAGACTGAAAGTCTATCTGCTGTGGTAGAAATACATACGTTGCTTAAAAAAAAAGCAGTTACCGAGATGTCATTCTGTTATCATGATTTACATTTTTGGAGACACTTATCTGAAACAAGAATGCATCTAGTAAAGCAGATCTCAGAAACTATAAAATTAAAGGAGCAGCATGACCGCCAAGGCAATTGCCTTTTAGAAGAATGTTTTAGAAGAATCCATAATGGCAGTTTATCTATTTCTCTCAGCATAGGTCTCCTTTAAAGGAAAGGTTTCCTCATGTTAGGCCAGCATATCTAAAGTGGAATGATAATTTAATTCCTGGTATCGTAAAATGTTGGTACATTCCTTCTATTTGGTAGGAGAGACCTGCAGGACACATGAATGCAAATGTTGACTTTATAGTATTTTGCAATTTACAACTGAAGGATACCTTGATATATTACCACTCAAAGCAGATGCTTCTCAGAAGGCAATCCCATTATTATTATGGATCATGTGATCTTGGTAATGCCTTTCCGTACTTCAGTCCTAAAACAGAACCATGACCAGGTATTGTGAATTCAGATATTTACAGTACAAATACCAACAAGCAGTACATAAACTTTAAAGTAAGCTCTCACTTTGCAGGAGACACATATCTCACTTTCTCCCTGCTGCTCAGGTCTCCCCTGTGAGCAGTGACTTGTTAGTATGTCAGCCCATTCATCTCAGGAAGAGACCTTGCTTGAACAAGTTGCTTGATCAAGGGTGAATTGCACCATAATGGTTGTAACCACAGAAATGAGTGAGAGCTTATTTTGCCCTTTCCCTGCCAGAGCCATTTTTTGCAATTCAAACATGTACTGTAAAAAAATTATTTTATGCCTGAAAATTACTTAAAACTCCATAAAAAATAGTTAACAATCCCCCATGTGATAGCACATTGGAAGATACAGGTTCTCTTTCGGGAGATGTTAAAGGTCTATTAGACCCCTAATATCACCTTTGCAGTCCAATGTAGCTGATAAAGAACAGATTTTCGGGAAAGGCAGCAGAGCCCGGGATACATAGTGGGGCAGGTTTCATGGCCCCTGGAAGTGATCGGATGGCTATAAAGCCGACAGTTGGTTTCACACATGTACTGTAAGTAGAGTCTGCCTACAGGATCCCAGGAGTCTGCTTACAGGGCCCTGCTGTGTCTACAGTATGCCATACAGCAACAGCAGTACAATTGTTAAAGCTTATACTGTATACTGTCTGTTAAGTATATGTAAATATTTAGATGACTATAGACCAGCCACAGTTCTACTTCAAGGCTGCCCAAAGAGATATCTCCTTAAGTACTCTGGGCAGGGAGATAACTTTCTGTCCTCACAAGAGTCAACTAGGCACAAATTGTTGCCAATAGTGACAGCATAGCGTTCATAGTACTTTGGATCAGTACCTCTTTTTTTTAGGCAAGAGGTTAAGAAAAAGTGCACGTTGAATGATGCTAGCAATCTGAGGCGCTCATTATTACGATCAAGGCAGACAGACTTCCCCTTTACCTAAATACTTACCTTTATAACAGCTCCACTCCAGCCCCTAATGTGCACGCAACACATGGCACATTCATTCCTATGGTTGGTTGTCCTGTAAGGTAAACATTTATAAGCAATTATAGAACCAAAAATGCTTTCTAAAAATGCACTATACCTTCCATCTAACTGGCAAGCTTTTCCACACTCTTCCAATACCTTTAAAGTCATTGAAATCTTCAGTTTTGTCTCAAATTAAGGCTCATGGTCTGATCACAGTAGTGGTCTTTGAACTGCAGTGAAAAAGTAGTATTGACACAGCAACTACCAAACTATAATTCCTTCCATTGTAATTACTGTTATTGTAACTTATTCTTTCCATTAATAATCCACTACTTAATTGAAAGCTATGTAGTAACATGGTGTTAGTAGACAAAACACCATTAAGTAATTATAAGCTGCTTAGTACCTACTAAGTCTGCCTGCTTTGCTTGTGCCAAAAAAGTGGGATTGTGTTGTCTGCATTTTCAGCTTAAAACAACCTTGAGAGGTAGGACTGTGTGCCAAAGAATCCTATTTCCATGCTGCTGTAAGGTATTATATAGTACAGGGGTAGGCAACCTCGGCACTCAAGCTGTTGTGGAACTACAAGTCCCACGAGGCACTGCAAGACTGACAGCTACAGGCATGACTCTCCGAGCTAGTTTTACCACTTCTGGAGTGTCAAGTTTGCCTACCCCTGATAAACTGTAGAGTAGCCAGGGAGTAAAATCAATGAACAGATAATAATATCCAGAAAATATTGTCTATACTTAAGTCAGAGACTCCACTGAGTTTCACTGTAAACTGCCTTTTACATAAAGCACTGCAGCCAAATTTAGCTGATTCTGTGAGTGCAAAGTGCTTCCAATGCATGCATGTATGTGATAGTGGTTTGCTTCAGGCACAGAATACAATGCTTTCTAGGAGAGGAGGAGGAGGATGGCAACAATAGGAATTTAGCATCACATGGAGATACAGAACAAGAACAAGAATACAAGAAAAGCCAATCCACAGCCCCGCTGTGTCCCTGAGCCAGTTTATGATTTCATCTTATTTAGCAATGATTTGACCACATGGTGTCACTATTCCACTGAAGTATGCAGATCCATTATTATTATTATTATTATTATTGTTGTTGTTGTTTGTTAGTATTATCACCGTTATTGCTTTGCAACATTGTAAACAAATTTATGATCAAATGTAATCAACGTTACATTTATAGAACATGCAGAATGTCTTTTGTCACTTAAAAGAATAAATGCAGGGGAACATTTTGAAGAAGTTGACGGTTAGGGGTGTAGCAGAGGTTTCATATGGTTGTAGCTTATTATTGTGTGAGTGAGTGTGTAGGCATGAGTTCAACAATACCATACAGTATATTTTCATATATATTATATTGGGACATTTTAGTAAGCAATCTAAATATTGCAAAAGTGTCAATTTAAGACAATTGTTGCAGCAGGATAAGTGTCACTCTAGAACCAGCTGCCCTGTGGTGCCTTCTGTTCTTACAACTCGGAAGCCTGTCTGTTTTCATTTGCATACCCTTTCTTAGTTTGATCTTGTGATTTGGGGTAGAATCTGTGATGTGCTTTTGTTACACCTTACTATGAGAAATACCCCACCTCCTTATAAGTGCACTTACCCCTTGATTGTTATGGTGAAGGGGAGAGAGACCGTTGCAAATTACAAATAGAGCTGATTGAACAGATTATAGAATAGAAATAGAACAGATTGCTGCTGGAGCCCCACAGCCTGATGGGGTTGGGAATGTAAGCAACAAGTTGCTAAAAAATTCTCAGTTCTTTATAATAAGTCAATTTTAGCTTTACAATTCTTCAGGGTTTTTTTCAATAATGTAAACAATGGCACCCTGTAAATTTATCTCAATAAAGGTTTCCATTAGACCCATTTCTGTGTGTGCTGTGCATGTAGGTATAAAAGAGCCCATATAGTTTCCTTTTCAAACTGCAGTGCACATATGTAAAACTGCCAAATAGGACACAAGGGGATTTCTATTTATAAAGTATTATCATGCAGCAAAATGCATAGGTTCTTCTGCATATAAAAGGACGAATGAGCTCTTAAGATTATCAAATAACCTTACACAATACATATGTACACTCACAGTTCCCAGACAAATCGACTGGATATTGTCTGCCATCATCACATTAGTAATTTGGGAAGAATATACCACTGCGTGTGATCCAATTCAAGATTCAAACATTGCATTCCAAATACTGCATAAATGTTTAACAAAATCATGTCAAAAGCACACACTTTTACATTATCTAGTTAAGCTGTCAGGGTGTTTATATATTTAAAACAGCCCGTGGCACATTGTACAATGAAAGCACCACTGGAGGCAGATGTTAAAGTGACACTAAACTCAGGAGTGAAACCTAAAAAATGTGTTCAAGTACCTTAACTATTAACAGCAATGGGGGGAATTTATCAAAACTGTAGCAGACAGATTCTGGAGCAGTTGGCCATGGCAACCGATCAGCATCTCTCTTATGTATGATCAGGTAAGATTTGAAAATGAGACAGAGAAGCTCCAGATTTATCTGCTCCAGTTTTGATAAATTCCCCCCAAGGTGTCTTATTTATGCACCACTCTGAATTGGTGCTGACACTGCCCTTCCTTCTGGAGGGTGGTTACGTTTGTTCCTCATGGTCCCTGTGTGTGTTATAAAGTAGCCACCACTCCATACTCGCTCTCATTATGGACTAATCTAGTTTAATATTTGTATTGAAATTATAGACTATCATAGGCTATCATGGGAGTGAACGTGGAGGGGTGGCCACCCTCCAATAGACAGTGTCAGCACCAATTCAGAGATGATTTGAGGACCTACAGCCAAGTGATACATAAACAAGGTACATTTTTGTTAGTGCTTAACCTCCCTGGCGGTATGATTATGCAGGATTTTAGCATGCCAAAGCAGTACATTGTTTTTCATGGCAATTTGTTGTTTTATATTCACCTGTAATTCTTAGTAAATCTTTGGAATAACTCACCTACATCTGTCCAAAAAAGAGTCAAGTAGACATCCCGGGTATGATAAAGTTTGAAACATGAAATCATAAATTATAATATAATAAATAATTATAAATAATTATAAGAAATTATAA
>NW_017307287.1:589230-600849 GCF_000935625.1 Nanorana parkeri | reverse complement strand
AAATAATTATAAAAAATTATAATATAATAATTAAAAAAATGGTCCAGTAAATGGGAATTCTGGGGGCGCTGCCTGATCCATACCACAGTCAATAGAGTACAGTAAAAGTGCAGGCAGGGCACTGGACAAAGCTCTAGGGACAAAATTAAAGTGAAATAGTTTTATACATATATGTAATTATAGCAGATTACATTGTATTGTGTGTATTCTGTGTAAATGTCATGTTTGCACTTTTGAATTTCCCGCCGGCTCTGCCCCCCGCTGTGAATCCCTAAAACAAAACTGAAAGCCGAATGCTGGCATCGGCCGGGCGCACACAGCAGAGGACACCGCGGGCTCACAGGGACAAGGTAAGTGAGACTTTTGCACAATCCCTTAAAAAGTCCACTCAATTTATAGTTAACTTTCAGCCTTTGATCACCCGCCTAAATTTATGATTAATCTGAGGGTGACATAATCCATTGTAGAACAATTTAGTAGGCTTTTCACAGTGCTTCTTGATAGTACTTTCTGTGCATTTTAATAGGGCTGCCAAATCTTTTCCCATTAATCTGTACTTGGCAGCCTCTTTCTTTTCTTCTCGCTCACCCTGACTGAGAATTAAAACACTGCCAGTTTATGTTATGTCTGCTTTATTCTTCATTTCTTGTTCTTGTGACAGACAATAAGAAGAATTTCTACAAAGTAAAGGAAATTCACCTCTTACACAGTTGTTAGCGGAACGTGTTTCCCCATTGGGTTTTTTACCCTTGCTTTTAAGATTTTGTATTTCCAATCACATTGGGGACAATAGTCACCCGAAAAAATAGAGAGGGGGAATCTACCTAGCAGAAACACAAACAACAATGACAACAAGGATTCTAATCCTTACCAACTCTTGCCAAAGCTAAAATAAAAGTAATATATATATATATTATATATAAACATGTATTATAACATACACATTTTTATGTTTTGGCCTTGTGAAAATGTACTTTTAAAATATGATAATGAGTGTTTGTATACTGCCATACATTCTTTCTGATTAATATCCTTCTGCACTATGACTGTATTCACTGAATCAGAAGATGTATATATTTTAAGTAATGTTGCTGTATTATCGTTTTAATTTAAAAACCATTACCATTTTACTTATTCATTTCATACAATATTCTGTATATTTAGTTGTGGAACTCTTTAAAGTAGTCTAGTGCTGTGAATCTCAATATTCTAAACTTTTATTATTGCATGTGACTCTCTTCCACAGTGGGATCATCCACAAGACAATCTAGGCAAGAGCCTAGGGCCTAATGGATGTAGAGGGGCCCCAGCTAAAACTTTCCTTCTCCTACAGTAAACTAGGGGGATAGTGCAACTGGTTAAAGCTGGGCACAGTGTTGCCACTTTAGAAGGGATGTAGCTTCTAAAGCTGTAGGCAGTTGGTGTCTGATGGGGAAATGGCAATGCCAGTATATAAAATGTCAGTTGGGTGGCTTTTTTGTAGATATTGCAAACGTTATCATTTTTACTATCTAGAGATGGGGGAGGGGACACAACTGCTATTTTGCCTATATTCCCATTCTCCCTGATCCATCTCTACACTGTCTCCCATTTTGCCGAAGGGGGGGGGGCAATCAATAGGTCTAAGTGTTATCACATGGTGAAAGGAAGAGAGTCCTTAGCCCCATGTAGTACCTATCAGACTCACTTGGCGCACAGAACTTTGTTACTCTGCTTTGGCAAGTGAATGGGGACGCATGGCACTTGGAAGTGAACAAAGTGATTATAGGGAGCTGGTGCGGGGGCAGGCAATTAAGTGAACATTTTGCTTTTATACTGCATGGACAAACTGTGGGTTCGTTTTAACGTAGTTAAGACTGCCTTTGTTAAATTTATGCAGCAATAAAATAATACTGTATTTAAAAAGTACTGGAAGTTGCAAGTTATTCATTATGGATGTTTTTTCTGCCTAATCCCCAGTAGAGTGTGGTTGAGAAACACTGTTTTACAGGGACACTTATTGCAGATCCAGCTTTGAACTGTATTCGAACTTCACTGCAGTGGAAAACAGTCAGTGTAATGTTAACAAGGGAATTGGAGTCAAAAGATAGCCACGTGGTTTACTGTTCTCTTAACTGTCACCTTGTCTTACTATATGTAATTATGTGTCTTTGGTGTCCAATATGCTACACTTATGTCAGCTTGAGGCTGTTTCTAAAAGGCTGAGTATAACCATTCACAGAATGTTATGATGATATTATCACAGATATTTTCTTTGTTATTTTATAAACTTGATTCATCTAATCGAGTTATGTTCTTTTGGTGGCATGACAGCAAGTGTAGACTGTGAGACAAAAGACTCATTTTATTATTTCTGTGGTAAAGTTCCTATTATATTTTCGACAAGTCCACAAGAAACCATTATTCTTCAAGACACTGCATCCCCAGAAAAATATATACCTGTAATCATACTGCAATTAGTGTAAATGTTTCAATGTTTTCAGAGAAGACATGAAGTTTTTTTGGATGCCATAAGGCAATTACTGGAAACTAAGAAAGACAGGCACATCTAATGAAACTACTGTATGGTTTTAGTTTGCATAATATTACTGAGCTGTATCCAAAAGATGCT
The DNA here is from genome assembly GCF_000935625.1 of Nanorana parkeri. NCBI lineage: Eukaryota > Metazoa > Chordata > Amphibia > Anura > Dicroglossidae > Nanorana > Nanorana parkeri. The sequence goes on along the minus strand of NW_017307287.1, from coordinate 598,238 downwards.
GAATGTGCCAAAACAGAGATGCATTTGAATTTGTTACTTTAAAAATAAGATCAAGTTTGCCACCAAGGACACAGCTAGAAATATAATTGTTTCAAATGTGTACCGTGTATATAGCTGTACATCTTCAATTTGCTGACTGGCTAGTCTGTCCAAATATTCAAGGGCTGAAGAGAAAATAATAAATTAACAAAACTCAATATGACATAGGTTAACAGTATAAATATACCAATACTGTATAAAAAATAGATGATAAATGATATACAGGGAAGATCAAGTACAGATAAATAATTTGAGGAGTTTCTTAAAGAAAAAGAAGTGTTTCGTCATAGATGATGAAGAGTGTTCGAATACAAAATTACTTTGGAAGTCCTAGTTAAATTCAGAACACCCCCCACTCCTCATAAGAAATATTCCTGAAGCAATACAAATCTTCAAAGGTGCACATCTTATTTAAAGTGTATAGATTCGGAAATTATTAAAACCGGGGTTATTTTTTCCTGTATGTGTCCCCCTGGGGAGATTTCCATTTATTTCCAGCCTTGGAGAAGCAACATAAAGTGAAAGTAAATGTATCCAAAGCAATTGAAATTCCCATCTTAGATAGCTGTACCTGATACATTTGATCCCATTGGAACATTTCATCTCCCCTCTTGCTCATAACAACAACAACATGACAAGATGACAAGAGGGCTTCATCTACATCTCTGATCCAGACAACCCTGGAGTGGAGCTCAGGGTGTGATAAGACATAGGGGTTGATTTACTAACCTTATAAACACACCACAAACATGTATACACCTCTGTAGTGTGTTCCCTCCCAGCATGATCTATGGGTGGAATCTAAACACCTTTGTAGTGTGTACACACCCAGCAGGTGTGTTGTGCAAAGCCAAGCATGAATTGCTTGGTGATGTTGTGTAAATTAGCTCTATGTTGTGTTGCTTGCATTGATGAATGCTGGAATGTAAATGCATGAGCTAACCATTTTTGTCTAAACTGTGAAGCAGCATTATATATGCATCATGTGCATGATTTTTCCATATATGGCATTAGTGGAAATATGCTTTTAGAGACTTTTTGGTTGATAAATACGTTTTGCTGTGTGAAAATCACACGCACCTGGTGTGTGTGTCTGTTTAGGTTAGTAAATCACCCCCATAGAGTGGCATGGATGCCAGGAGCTTACCTTTGCAGGCTGACAGGAATGTTAACAGGAAGAGGTAGATCAGAAGGCAGCTAGTCAAGCCTAGACAATGGAACACACAGCAGGCTGGAAGCATAGTCTGGACAAGCTGAGGAGACAGATAGCAGGCTGGATAGCAGGCAGAGTGCTGGTCAGGACGCAGGCCAAGTTCACAGCAGATGTTTAGCAGAAGTGAGACATAGTCAGGAACTGGCTATGGTCAAATTAGAAGGTCAGTAGTAAAAAGCTGTAGTCAGGAACAACCAAGGTCACACCAGGAATGAGCAGATACAAGCGGTGTTCAGGAACTGGCCAAGGTCAATAACAGAAAGTACAAACATGTATACACCTCTGTAGTGTGTTCCCTCCCAGCATGATCTATGGGTGGAATCTAAACACCTTTGTAGTGTGTACACACCCAGCAGGTGTGTTGTGCAAAGCCAAGCATGAATTGCTTGGTGATGTTGTGTAAATTAGCTCTATGTTGTGTTGCTTGCATTGATGAATGCTGGAATGTAAATGCATGAGCTAACCATTTTTGTCTAAACTGTGAAGCAGCATTATATATGCATCATGTGCATGATTTTTCCATATATGGCATTAGTGGAAATATGCTTTTAGAGACTTTTTGGTTGATAAATACGTTTTGCTGTGTGAAAATCACACGCACCTGGTGTGTGTGTCTGTTTAGGTTAGTAAATCACCCCCATAGAGTGGCATGGATGCCAGGAGCTTACCTTTGCAGGCTGACAGGAATGTTAACAGGAAGAGGTAGATCAGAAGGCAGCTAGTCAAGCCTAGACAATGGAACACACAGCAGGCTGGAAGCATAGTCTGGACAAGCTGAGGAGACAGATAGCAGGCTGGATAGCAGGCAGAGTGCTGGTCAGGACGCAGGCCAAGTTCACAGCAGATGTTTAGCAGAAGTGAGACATAGTCAGGAACTGGCTATGGTCAAATTAGAAGGTCAGTAGTAAAAAGCTGTAGTCAGGAACAACCAAGGTCACACCAGGAATGAGCAGATACAAGCGGTGTTCAGGAACTGGCCAAGGTCAATAACAGAAAGGCAGATAGAGACAAGTGCAAGGCAGGCTGGATCAGTAATAGGGAAGCAGATCAGAAACAGGTTCAGGATTCAAGTTGCAACATAACAGCTACATACCATCCAGCAACTTCCTAACTCAGCCATGTTCCTTAAATAGGCCATCTGGTGCCAAGATTGGAATTGTACATGCATGACATGCTCCTGTACATACAAATGCCTACATACTGTGCCCTGCACATGCAACTGGATGGCAATGACCCTGGTTCTGTATATTACAGAACTGTACAGTGACACACTCGCACATCTTCTTCTGATGCCGTCCTGACACTCTCAGACAAAGATCATCAGGACAAATAGATGGGTGAATCTCCCCAGCAGGGACACAGACAGCAATAACATTTTGACATAGATTCTTCTTCACTCTATCCATAACTAAAAAAAATGCCTTTACATTTTAAGTAAAAAATGCAACTGACATCTTTATACATTTTGTGGAGATTGTATTATTTATGCACATAAGCACAAGCACATGGGCACATGTGCATTAGTGCACATTGACGCATGCGTGTTAGCATGCATTAGTGTGCATACCTGATGCTGGGCATGCTCACTGGCTTGGAGACTATTTAAACATTTTCCTTTATGGTGACTGGTGCTGTGTTTTTCTCACAGCTACCCTGTGCATCGAGATGGCTGCTGTGCTGATTACTAGTTGCTGACCTGGATCACCTGACTCTGCTCCTGTCTCCAGCACTTGTTGCAAACTCTGCCTGTTCCAGTTATCTAAACCACAAAAAAATTATTCCCCGGAGGACAATCAGTAAATCGTGTATGCACAATGATTATAGGTCTGTAACCAGAGCATATGGATAAAACACATAGAGAGCGTCCCGCACCTAAAAAGTGTGCCGGCCGGAAAAGAAGTTACTTCAGACCGTGTAAAGAAGGTACAAAAATGTAAGAAAAATGTCACAAAAATTGCACGCACATATATTGCACCACATCCCAAAACCTCTTTAAAAATGACAACGCTGTCAAATCATTCACACCATCCATCCATAACTGTGGAGTTCCATAGAACTGACCATCTTAGAGGGTAACGTAGATACATTGAGTTATGATAATATGATCCAATTACCAGAACCACTACAACTTATAAACTAGCAATAAATAGGTCTTTGTTGAAAAGGTGATCCCGATAATACAGATAATACACCCACTAAACAGATGATGAAATTGCATTGAAGGAGTTAGTGGATCGTTACTCAAACTGACAATCCCAATGAAGTGAAGATTTAACACAGAGATACATTGTAGATACTGTGGGTTCTGACAAAGTCCCAGGAGGAGGGGTGAAACGCGTTAACGTTGTGTACCTGTCGGGGTTACATGTGGCCACCCGGGAGCTCGTAGGAATGATACAGTGATGACACATACGGCTACCATGTCTTGAGTTCGTAATACATGGAAATCATGGACATGTTATTTTGAAGGAAAAGCCAGTTAGTACTGTAACAAGGACACTCCACTGTAGACCGGAGGTGCAAGTCAGATGCAGTTTATTTGCTTTCAAAACGGTAGATAACATGAAATCCAACATAAATAGCTTGCTGTAGCATATAACAGATAAGGGCTCACCGACATCTGTCTCTCTTCCAGCACTGCTGCTCCGGCCTCAATCTTTAGGGCCACTGTCTGGTTCCTCCAGACAACGGCAATAACATGCCAATCCTCTCAATATGGTTCGCAAACCCCGCAGCTCCCTGCTGCACTGGCCTCCACTGACTCCAGGGTGGAGCTCTCCTGACTCACAGGTGGGGGCCTGAACACATCCCAGCACACTCTTCATGAGGGATGTACACAGGTGCACAATCAGGTGCTGGTCACCACCAAAGCATGGACCCAGGAATGGAGACTTCTTCCCACCCAGAGCTCTAAGAAATCTCCTGGCTCCAGGATCCCAACCTTGATCCAGAAAACCCAGAAAGAACTGAAAAGGCAGTTCTCTCCTGGTACCAGTAATGTCTTCCTGGAGCCACTCAGCCCCTCTGGCTGAGAACCCTGGGTGACTTTGAGGCCACCTAACACCGTGACAATGCCACATATTCCCCCCCTTTGTTCCGATCCAGAGGAGCGGACACACGTGCCCAAACAGTCCGTCTGGATATGTTCCACCTTTTTCCGCTGCTTCCAGCAGCGACAGTCCCTTACTTTAAACAAAGTCACTCCAGTCTTTCCCTCTACAAAGCTACCAGTTACCTCTATGCTACGAGACCCCCATGTCTCTACATTGACCACCTCTGTACAGTCATCAGTCTCCTTGCAGGTAATTTCTGTGCAGTCTCCAAATACTTTGTCCATGACGGTCTCCCTAAAGTCAGTCAAGGTCACCCCGGTACAAGTCTCTCTACCGTCACTTCCTCACAATGCCACAGTACCTTGTGAATTTATTTTTGTGTCACACTCGGCTATCAATGAAAAGAGAAGCTTTACACGGTCTGAAGTAACCTTTTTTTCCGGCCGGCACACTTTTTAGGTGCGGGATGCTCTCTATGTGTTTTATCCTGTTCCAGTTATCCTCTTGCCTGCTGCCTGTCTCGACCTCTGCCTGGACTCTGACTTCTCTTCTGACTTTTACCTGCCTCGACCTGTGCTTGATAGTTACTATTATTTTGCTTGCCGCTTTCCTCAGTCCATGCCTGACACTGAGGACTCTTTTTACTGTTGCCTGCCTCAACCTCTGTATGGACACCAACCTTATTCTCTCTTCCTACCCTGTCTCCTTATCATAGTCACCCTGCTACTACAACCCCTTGGTGGGGCAAACCAGAGGGCTGTCATCTGGTGTTGGTTTGCCGCAAAGTAGCCCGGGGCAACTATGTTCTCCGACCCCCTAACTCCTTACTGGGTTGCTTTGGTGAAGACCAAGTTGTCACTTAGACCCCCACACCTTGGGGAAGCCTGTGTCACCTAACAGCGGCGTTATCCATAAAAGGAGCAGAGAGGGAATGCAACTAAGGTAAGTATACATGGGTTAATAAGAAACTAAAGTTATTTAAAAGCACATTTCATGTGGTGTAGAATATACAGTAGCCTTTCATTATGGTGTGTCTCTTTCAAAATCAGTGAATTAGTATTGGGGGGAGATGTTTGACTTTAGTTTTATAGTGATTCATTTTTTGGGATGGAGTACTTGACTTCAAGATCACTGATTGCAACAAAAATAGGTACTTGAATGGTTATTCACTGAAGGGTGAATAGTTTGGAGAAGATAGGAGAAGTGAACAATATACAGTATGCCAAAATAGCTGATTTGGAAAAATTCTCCAATTCAGCTCACTTTACTATTTTGTGCTAGATTGTTTACTTCACCTAGAAAAAGAAAATTATAACCAGAGACCAGACCCAATTTAGATTAACCCCTGTTGGGTGTGATAGTCACAGTATTTTGTGGCTTTCAACAACCCACTACTGTATGCAAAACATTAGAACAGAGAGTGAAATAATCTAAAGGAGATCAGATCAAAGACAGTTAAGTGAGGGTCGGAGTGCCTACTGTAGTACAAAAATATACATTTTATTTGGTATAGTTTAAAATATGAACACAGACCAACAGACCACCACCAGAAACCCAATTAATATTGGTTAACAACCAATAACACAATCGCTACAAACAGACATTCACGGACCAGCGGGTAAGTGTAAACATATAAACCGGTGTTGCACTATATGTAATGTATGAAAATAATGTATTGCAAGTACCCCAGTTATGGAGACAATGTATCAATGAAAATTGGATTAGCTACTAAAGTCAATAGACCCCTCCATGGGATGTTAGAATCAATGTATACCAAACAAATAATGTTGCTAATGAACAATAGTTTCCTTTATGGTTCCGGCTAGTTATGTAATGCTGGAAGTGGGATACAAATATCCTCGTTCAGTGCCGGCCCTGTGTACCGGAATGTCGTCCCACTAGGTTAAAGATAAATAATCTCCTTAGGTGTAGCCACACAAAGGTGGGTCTCCAGGTATGCATCCCACTTCCAGCATTACATAATGAAACATTGAAATTCCTTGGAAAAGTAATCTGAAAAATGTTTGGATAATCCAGCCTCCTGCCCTGCCTTAATCTCTATTATTGTTCTTCATATTCCCCATTTTGTATAGCTTGAATATGTTTATAAAATATCTATTTCCATCACACAATATGTATGTGGATAAATGGAGGGTTAAGTCTTACATTTTTCTCAGTCAAGTTTCAGATTCCTATTGCAAGGAATAGTTATGTATTTGCCTCTCCTGGGATTTTCTCCAAGCTCATAGTCTAGTGTGGTGCCTCAGCTGTGATGGTATCTGATGAATTGCCACTGACATGTTTGACACTTGATATGGAACTTTATTGCAAATATTACTTTTGCTTCTTGATTTGAAGCTCTGCTACTCTGAGTACATCATGCCCATGAGAGTGTTTTGGTATTCTGCTTAGAGCTCAAACTTTGTAATGCAGATAGCAAGTTCCTTCTTTCCCATGCTAATGTTTCTCAGCATTATGTAGCATTCTTTTTTTTAACAACATTGCTACTGTATATATTATATACTTGTCAAGGTCTGCTATGTGAACATCTAATTCCTGTATGGAGTGTACCTCTGAATAGGGATGAGGCCTGCATTCATTGCTGAGTTGGTTTAGTTTGCATGTTTGTCATTGTGTGTTTAAGTTAGTGAGGGACAGCTGACAATTTTGAGGAAGGAACAGTTTGTGCACTGCTAGTAGTATGCTAGCAGAAAGTTATGCAGTACTATGTTCAGTACTGCATATTGCAACTGCTACATTAAAGTGAATTGTTTAGCATGGTGGGCTACAGAGAGTGAATTGTATACGCCTGTATTCATTGTTCTGTTCAGTGGTATCAGTGCTCCTTTACTGTGAATTGCATTGTGTCATGACTATGTACCACCCACTTCATTTACACTGATTAAACCCAACCGTCTCTTTTCCCTTTTAGGACTACTTTTTTGTTTTTGTGTCAGAAACAACATCTGTTGCTGTTTAGCTGCTGCTAGTCCCCACTCTTTTTTTTTGGGGGGGGGGTAGTATTTTTATAATTTTTTTCTTAATGTTACACTTTTTTATTTTATGCAAACAAAGAGTTGAGGATTGGTGTTTTGGGTTTAAGGTTTTTTTTTGTTTATTTTTTTTGGGGGGGGGCAGACATTTTATTTTTTATAATATTTTGATACTGTATAAGCTCCAGTCAGTGGTCCAGTCTAAACTCCCAATTGCCCATGGAGCCCTTACTTTGAAAGTGTTTGCATCAGTTCTGGACATCAAGTAGTCTGCAATTATATGGTTGTGGCACAGCCAGTGACTTCTGCCTGACTTAAAAGCATCTCTGAGGCAGCCATAGAGGTAATAAGGATGTGGCGCTTTGGTGCACTGAAGATGTGCTTTTGTCAGTTACAAACTCCCATTGCTGCCACCATCCAAGAAAAATGCAGGCCTAACATAATGTAAAAAAAAAATATATATATATAGCATAAATAAATAAAAAACCCAATAAAACACTAAAAAACACTAAAAAAACACTGAAATTGAGTCCCAACAGCTAAACAGAAATTGTTGTTGCTGACACACACAAAGAGGTAATCCTAGACATGAGACTCTTAAACTGCTGGGTCTATGCACTGTGAACACGGTCACCTCCTTATCTCCCTATCTGCTCCAGCACACACTGACAAATGCCTGCTGGGAGCACTGTCATTTCTAGTATTGGGGCTGTTTCCAAATTGAAAAGCTGAATTAAAAATTTTACCACACAATATCCAAATATACTGCTAAAATATAATTTTTATCAAGTATCACAGTAATTAAAACAAATAGGATTTCCATCATATAAAAAAAGAATCAGAGTAATGTAACAACAAGCTAAATTAGTGTCATAATTTAATCTTAAATTCATAAAGTATTTTATATCCAGATATGTTTTCATAATAAGTGCTGATAATCCAGTGAGGTAAGGGTAGCGGGAATATGGCAAAATGTGTTAGCAACTAGACCCCTCTATCTTTATTGTATATGGGAACAACTATATCAGAATTCAACCCACTATTTTTTTTGTTAACCTGGACTGGAGACAAATGTTGATATGTGTTGCACATAGAGAGACTAGTGACTACATTTCATCTGAATCCAAAGGGAGCAGTTTGATACATGAATTAAGCTAAAGTGGCTTGGACTTTGTTTTACCAGACAAGGATGTGTTCCTCGGACAATATGACTAGAATTGCGATTTAAAATGCCTGAGGAAGTTACCATGTATACATATTTGGGTCTATTCACTAAGCTGCCGAGGGCAGCCGAGTGAATGACCGATCTGAAGTGAAGTGAGCCGAACACTGTTCGGCTATTCACTTCAGGCTAGTACGGCTGAAGTCAGCCGTACATCGGCTTGCTTCGGGTCGGCCGAACACGCTCAGCATGTTCGGCCGACCCGAAGTGCAGAAGGAGTTTGACTCAGCCGATCCAACATCTGGATCGGCTGAGCCGAACCTCCGGCAGGCTTCTCACTGCTGTTCGGGCTATTCTTAAAGATGCCGAACAGCAGTGAGTGAATAGCCGAATGCCGCTGAGCTTGGCTATCTATCTAAAATTTAGTTGTGATTCTTTTATTAAACACTAAAGCGTCAGTTTTGTGAACATTGTTTATCTTTTTTTAATTTCGTGGTTTGGGGGAATGCACGGATAGATAATTGATATATACATGTGTATATATATAC
>NW_017307287.1:558465-589024 GCF_000935625.1 Nanorana parkeri | reverse complement strand
AAAATTAACTCTCCCCCCAAAAAAACTGCAAGGGAGTCCCACAGCTAAACAGCAGCTGTTGTTGCTGGCACACAAAAAGAGGTAAAAAGAGGTAATCCTAGACGTGAGACTGTTGGACTGTTGGGTCTATGCACTGTGAATATAGTCCCCTCCTAATCTCCCTATCTACTCCAGCACTGGGTGACAAATTACATTTACGTGATTTTTTTTCTGCTCGCACATGCCCTCTATCGCGTGTGCAAGCAGAATCCCACACAATTATTTTAACATCTGTTACCGGCTGTGAAATACAAGTGTTCATGCCACTTTATAGCAGCCCAATCGATGGTATGATAAACTATGTGCAGCTGCCACCTCCACCGCTCCCCCCCTCCACCGCCGCTGCTGGTAATCCTGGGCTCCGCTGTCCCCTCTGTGGGACCAGGACCAGCACAGTAGCTACTTGCAGTGAGAATGGAGAAGATATCAGCATTCCCCCACTGCTGATCAATCCTCTGAAGCTTGAAGGTGTAAGTAATTTGCATTACATCACTTCCGCTTTTAGCTGTTATTTTTATCTGGCTGTTGACAGAGAAGAAGCTGGTGAAGCAGATCTCTGCTTCAACAGCTTCTTTGGGGGTCCCTAGGTGACATAAGGGGCCTTAGAGACCCCTAATGTCTCCATAAAGAGGACCTGTCATTGTATATTTGTTATCACATAGGGCCATTTCCCTTCATTACTCACCTCCTATCCGATGCTATTCACAGCAGACTCTGAGATCCACATTGGTCCTTTTTTGGGTTAATTATTGCCTAGAATTACACATGCATCACATTAGGCTTACAGTACTTTTGGCCTGAACCCATATTCACACATTAGTATGTGAGCACCTCTCAGTCTCAGAATAAAGACTACCTACCGGTGCCACCCTAGGAAAAAAGGAAGGGCATGTGTAACCAGCAGACTGGCCTAAAGACTGCAGGAAAAAAAGTATGCATAATTTGATTTGTGTATATTAAAGGAAAAAATCTGGAGAGGGGATTGCTTCATGGAGAGGCTGGGATCTGAACTCCAGTGAAAGGTCAAGTTAGGATTACCTAATGATGAGCCACATTTACCTGGGTTCAGTTCACAGGACATTCTGCAAACTGCATTAAAGATCAAATGTTAATCAAAACCCCATTAAAGTCAATAGGACTGAATCTTTAAAATCAATCCTCTCCATTTTCAAGGCTAAAGGATTGTCAAACTAAGGGTATGGTTAGCCAGACACTGCTCAGAGGTGACATGTACCAATGGAAATTAAATGTTTTAAAAATGTCCTAAAGCTGCCTGTAAAGTGGTGTGCTGCAGAAAACATAATTTGTTGTAGTACACTGTCATAAATTAAATTTCTCTGCCTGCTTTTTTAATACAAAAAATGGTATGGTGACCCCTTTCCCAAAATCTATACCTGACTATTATCCTAGATAGGAATCTGGTAAGGATTTTTGAGGGGGGCCTCCACCTTAAAAAACAACAGCACAACAAATAGCCTGGGGTCCCCCACTCAAAAAAGACAACAGTTGGTGTGAGGTGCCCCTCAAAATTCATACCGGATCCTATATACATGAGAGACTGGTATGGATTTTAAGGGGGAACCCATGCAAAAAGTGAGATTACCTCCAAAATCCATACATGACTCTCATCAGAGCAGACAGCCTGGCAGGCTAGGAAGGGGGGTGGGGCAGCAAGAAAAATCCCCCCTCCTGAAACACACCAGGCCACATGCCCTCAGTATGAAGAGAGTACCTACCCAGGGGCATAGGAAAAACATGGATTTTGAGCGGGATCCAAGGCACATTCATGCCAAACCTTTGCCCTTGGGGAGGGCCTGGTGTGGATTTTAAGGAGGAAACCCACGCAAACACACACACACACACACACACACACACACACAAACTATGACAGTCATTTATTAAATGAAATAAAATCTACCATGGTTTAGACCCATCTTCAGCCACATCACCCAGCAGAATAGATCCATGTCAATCATGATGAATGATTGCCAGCAACCTATTGAAACAAAAAATACTAAGCCATGACACTGAGTCCCCTCCCATTGGGCTGTCTGCTGGATTGTAAGCAAAGAGCGGGGATTCTGACTGATATAATCAACCAAATATGGTCATGGCAAATAATTGCTTTTTTTGTAAAATAAAGAAACTAGGTACTAAAGGTTTTATTTTTGTTTTTAATTATAGAATGCTCTTCTGTAGTGATACTTTTGAGAAGAAGGTTTTGTCATCCTGAAAAACATAATTGCTGACATATGGACACTCTGAGGGGATATATTCACTGGATGCAGCCATTTTTTTAAATAAAAGGGGCTCAAACCAGGAAAAGTCATCTCAGTGAAGATGCACATGTGCTTATTGATTATATGTTGTATATTTGTGATCTCTCTGTAGAAAGGGAAAATAAATATGAAAAGTGTTGATTAGGAGGCCTGTAATGTGAGTTATCCATGAAAATTAAATAATAAATAATATTAAAAAATAAAGTGGAACTTCGTTTTCCTGCAATTAAAAAAAAATACATTCTCAACTTCAGATAGTCCAGAGCTCTTTCCTACCTGAAGTCTGCTCCTCTTTTATATGGCACTTTTGGGTTGAATAAACAGAATAAGTCATAATGCCACTCTATTTACAGCACTGCTGCACACAATATTACTTGAGCACTGTAGAGTGCTTCAGTAAGGACCTCCCACCATCACTGTCAGACAAGGAAAATGAAGGTCCCAGGAGACTACAGGACCAGGCCAAAAACCGTTGGATTTAAGTTGTGTATAAGGTTTTTTTTATTGGTGCAAGAGATGTTGGAAGGGAAAGGTGGGAGGGGTTTGAGTGTGTAAAAAAGTGTGAAGATGGTCTTTAACCAGTTGACATCCGCGGTGTTAAACCCCCTTCCCATCTGTGTCTTCAGGAAACTAAAATAAGAATACATAACTAACTAAATAACTAGTCACGGAATGTATTATGCTGTCAGTTTCTGAATCAAGAAAAAACATATAATGTAAAATAAAGTACAAGGTTTAATTTTTTCAATTGTGTTCAAGTCACTAGCGATGCTCTGTCTGCAATTATTTTGAGTTATTACTGGCTTTATTTTTACATACTGTATTTCATTATCAGCCCAATCTTTCTTTATTCCCTTGGTTTCTTGGCTGTCACTGCCTAGTTTTGTGTAATATTTTTAGGAGAGAGGATCACTATAAATATACAATAACCAATAGTATACCCTGTGATTTACCTTTATCATGGCATAGTATTCATTATGTGTGCTGCAATATGTTATGATTAAATATGCAAAAGTAAGATAATGTTCTCTCTCAATCCAGGTTATCTGGAATGAATGTACCACCTCCAGTAGTCAGCAACAAGCATTGGTTAAGGCTTCATTTTGTCACTGATGGCAACCATCGTTACAGAGGATTCAGTGCACAGTATCAAGGTATGTAGAAAGCATTTGTGTTCTTAGCATTTCCTTATATCACCTAGTTAACTAAAATGTGAACTGTTAAAGTTTGAGTAGTGCTTCTTGACTGTAGAAAGACATACCTAAGTGAATATTATCTTTCATTTTTAATTTCCTTTTTTAATTATAAGAATGGAGGCCGCCTTCCCCCCTAAGATATTCACTAACCATACAATAAAATAATTGTAAATCTTGATGCATAGCTGCTGTGTACATACGTGAAACATTGAGTGATATACTAAAGGAGTACAATTTCCATCTTAAACCTTCATTTACTTTGAACACCCAATCTCATACAAAGGAATACAAAATTAGAAATGTCCTTGTATATCATTGGTTTATTAAACTGAATACAACTTCACTAAACTAAATGAAAACAATGTGCTCCTTTAGCAAATCAACCCCTTTGACTTGAACAATGGGAATCCAGATAGACACTGCTTCATAAATATATAGACAATGGATCTATTAACCATGTCTTTAATAAGTTTAAATTAACCCACTTAATTGTCAATGCTCTTTGCAATTAGCCAGATTCTCATTTAAGTCTCCTTTGCTTTACGGAAATAATACATTTTCGGTTGTTATGGGGAGCAAAAACTGTCCTTTCTCCCAACACATTTACATGTAAGAATCAGTGTTTAGTGTTTTTAATAAATTATAAGTAATTATAACTTTCACAACCTTGGTTTTGTAGGTGCCACCATTCTTATAATGAGACAAGGCAAGCCATAAATAGTTGTGGCCATAGTTCTTTATAATCATAAACAGTATGCTATTTACTATATTTACAATTGTTGCTGACACCCCAAAAAGTGTTTACAGAAAATAGTTAAAATTAGACATATAGTAAAACTTTCTACTTTTCAGTTTCTACCATCAATGGAAAACAGGTTTACCTGTGACTTATAAACATGAATTAGCTGTGATGAAGTATAATTAAAAAAGTACATTTCATTTTTATTGTTTTTTAAAATCAGACAATATCAGCAAAAGTGTCCAAAATATTATTAATGCCCCCATAAGTGCCTGTCAATTGTCACAGGTTACGGTTTTCCAAACGTCATCTTTCATGTGGCTTGTTATTCAACAACGTTGCATTTTGTGTAGTGTTTCTTTTTACTAGAAGTTAAATACAATTTAAACTGTAATGTAGGCTAGAAAAGGGTTTTTTTCCCTAAGAATATTGCTCACAAACACGCCCTAACACTGCACAAAATACTTATACCATATTTACAATTGCACATATTTTCATGATCTATTTTTTACATTTCTTTTGGTAGTAAAAAGAGTCTCTTAATAGAGGTAAAAGCATAGGTCATCTTTAGAAAAGAAATACATCAATCCATATAGAAATATGTAAGTTAAATTAATATTATGTAACATACTGCAAAATGTGTGTGTTTTGTATAAGCAAATGGCTTTACTTATTATACAGAGATTTTAAATACTCATGCCATGCTGGCAATGTCTGGGAATGATATATTCTAATATTCCTATGCTAAAATAGTCCTATATATATTTAAATAAATAAATATATATAGAGATATAGATTTATTTTTTTCCTTGTAATAAAAGTTTTGAACAACTGGAGAAAACAATGGACGAGTTTACTTAACTGGTAAATACCAGACTGCTTGGTTAAAAACAGGACATGTGATACAAATGTGCATTATTTTTTTTTTTTTACAACGCTGAGCACTGAATAGGCAGTGATAATAGACCCAATTTGTTTTGGTTTTTTTCCAGAAAAAAAGATTTTTATTAAGTTTTCCAACAGTAAAAAAATTATGAGATGGTGTATAATCCAAACTGTGCTTTGGTAGAGACCAAATGCCAGATAATTTCACCGGAGGGGCCGCTGTTCAATTGTAGGTTGGGATACCTCAGAACACATGCAAAAAAAAAAACAAGAACAGTGCCCTGTCTTCGTGTAATACCGCTTTTTATTAAAAATGTATATAAAAGCAAATTTTATACTCACAAGAGTCCACATGTATAACAGCTTGTAGGTACATGCGTGTAATAAAAGTCGCATGCCATGAAGCCGACTAGACATCAGAGCATCATCAAAGGCAATGGATAGGTAAGGGTTAACGCGTTTAAATGGTTAAACTATCTTCATCTTGTTAGACATGGTTTTGCTTCTGTTGAAGATGGTTGAACCATTGAGACGCATTAACCCTTACCTATCCATTGCCTGTGATGATGCTCCGATGTCCAGTCGGCTTAGTGGCATATGACTTTTATTACATGCATGTACATGCATGTTTTTATACAAAAATATATATGATATGTGTTTCTATATATTTTTGTATACATTCATTGACCAGATAGCAAAATAAGACTAAACCACTGGCAGCACATCACATGTGAAATGACGTAAGCAATGACATACTGTAAAATAGAACTGCATTTCTACCTTTGCTTTACATTTGGACAACAGATCACAAAGAATACATTTAAAGTGTGACTTGAAAGACTTAAAAAAGGCATTAACATCAGTACAATGAGGGTGGGTTTGAGCAGCGTCAATACTTTAAGGTAGAACTGTGACCAGGCTATGGATATTTAAATACTTACATAGTCCTTAATAAGTTGTAAATTAGTCTTAAAGCAAGCCCTATGACCTCTGTAGCTGCAGACACCATGGAGTAATGTATTCTCAAAATGTACAACAAAAACACATTCATTTCATCCTGAAAATGAATTCTGCTCCTCCTCCGATCAGTGACTTGGCAGTCTGTCAGTCTTTTAGTCTCTACTGTAAACGCAGATCAGGTGCACAAAGTAGAGATCAGAGATCCAACCTGAATGAATTAATTGCTTCTTTTATGAACTTTAAGGATAAATTGTTACACAGTACCTGCAGAAACAGGGATCAGGGAGGGCTTGGTTTAATGATTATGTACTGCTTGTTAAGAATATGTAAATATTTAAAGGCCCAAAGCCTGGCCACAATTTTACTTTAAAGGTGACACCTTTTTCAATAGTGGAAGCCCTTAAGGTGTGTAATAACTTGATCAAAGCTCAAACCTCACCCCCAGACTGACTTTTATGTGGCCAGTAACCATATGGTTGTACTAACACAGTAGATGCTGCATGGTTTTGGCTAGAAAAGCAAATTGCCAGCCAACAGTAGGGGGGTACAAGAACCACTACTGGACCACATAATGTGTTGCACTATTGGATGTATAAAGTAAATAGCAGGTATACAGTATATCACTCCTATCTATGATAAAATATCGAAAGTATATTCCTTAGACTAAGGAACATCAGCTTTCAACCATTGAAGACTGACTTAAAAGCTACATTCAGTCAGATAAATCACAATTTCAGTTGAGGGTAGAAAAAGCTTTGGTGACTCTACTTATTTATTTTGGATGGTCCTATGCACTGATTTCTGATTGGCTTCCCTTAACATCATACTATTACAAGAAGCCTTTGAAGTCACTGTTACAATGTGTGGCAGCTGTTATGAGGGCTTTGAGTGCTCAAGAGCAGTGGTTAGCAAGATCTTTCATTTGTCTGGCCATTGGATGTATATATTTATATACAGCACTGCTTTCCTAAAACAGCACCATTTTCCCAACATACAAAAGCAGAGATGCATTTGAACTAAATTTATCAAATTAAATATTTAAGAAAATTAAGAAAGCATTAATTCTGTGAATCTTATTTTAATTTTAAGTTAGTTATTATTTCAATATGTTTTTATGTAACAATAAATTATTATCTCACATTGTTTTCAAACTGTCTGTGGCTCTTATTCATTTTATTTAAAACTTAAATATTTTGTGGCGTCAGATTTTTTTTTATGAAACAGTATTACATTTTTTTAATAAATATTAATTAGCTGATTTCATTTTTATTTAAACACATATTTAAACATATCACTCTATTGCACATAGTTTCTCATGTAATGTGACATGGTAGAGCTGTGTAAAAAGAAGTAGAAACTCAGAACTGTGAAGACAAACTAATTATTACAATTTTTGCCATGTTGCTCGTTGCTTAAGGTGCTTTTTGAGATCTAGATGGGTTAAGCTATTTATATTTTTGTATTTTGTTTTTGTGTTCCTAAGGTTGATTTGCACATAAGAACATATTAGGATATTATTTTTTGAGGACATAATAAGCAGGATGTGGAATCCGTGTTGCAGAATTTGAGTGTTATTTATAAAACAAACTACTTTCTTTACTTTTATAAATAATTATGAATTCTAATTTACACTATTTCTGTAAATAGAATCCATACTGTGAATAAATATAACTAAATTTAATTTTAACAGACTGTTTACAACTTGTTAAATTGGCCTCGCCTACATATACTATTACAAGATATGAGTTGCTATACATTTGTGTCTCTTGGCAAGTTGATCATTGTCAAATATATAAAATTAGGTATATTGTGTTAATGTCAAATTGTGTTTCTGGTATGTACTATTTTCACTTAACTTTAGAGAACTTACTGTATATGGTGGTGTCAGTTTTACTGTAGCTTAATCTTTGAGCTATAACCAGCTTAACTAGTCAAAGTGAGCTGTTTTCCTTCTCTTTTGTGCCCAGTTATTTCTAAAAATAAGTACAAGTAGATAACCAGTGTTAAAATTGCCTTAGAGCTCTTATACACTGCCAACATTTCACAGATAGTGCATCAATTTTGAGCATTGCTTGAGATAACATGGCTAGTGTGAACTCTAAATAACTTAAGAATGCCTTCTCTCTTTCCTTCATAGAAAAGGGAAAGATGCTTACACCAATAGATATTTTATATATTTTACCATGTATGTCTAGACTTAAAAGTCTGCCATATTGGTTTCCCAAAAAGTGTTCAAGTTCCTTGAAGTATTAATATTTGTGTACAGTCAGTAAATCTCTTCTTTTCTCTGAGATCAGTTTACTATATGGTGTGTTTTTTTTAACCATATCAGTTACAAAATTGTTCACTCTAGACATGTCAGCAAAATTAGAGAAAATTGCATTAAAGACATGCAAATTTTCCCTACTTTGATTAGGTTTTAGAGGTAAACATACATTCATTCAACATACATTCTCTGTAAAACACTTGCCTCTGGACATGTCAAATATGCCCCATTAATTTTATTTCCAATAATTTTTCTAAATTTTGTAAAGCCTTAAATGCATGTGATTATTGATTTAAGCTCAATGGTGACCTATTCCTATTAAATAGTTGAGAAGATATGATTTACTATATCATGTGAGGTTAACTATATTCCACGATAAGTTTTCTTCCGATATCAACGACTATGTAACTATCAACTCAAAAGGTATACAGTTCTAACTAGATGTGTTTAAAATGTAATGAACTGGCAAGTAAAAACAGAATATTAACACAGAATATAAATTAGAAATGTTCACTATCTTACAAATTAGCATGACATCACATCATTCAAATATGTATTTAAGCCAGAATATACAAATTACATTTATAATTTTAGAATGCAACATATATCAATCTATTTTTAAAGTGAATGGTATCTTTAATACAACTCAGATGTTAGCACAATCTCTAGTTGTCCACTGCCCATTTGTTAAAAAATCCCTCTAACGTCTGTAGTTTGGAAAAAAAAGCTAGGCATGGTACAAGAACTGGTTTAAATAAATAGCAAACACTATATAGACCTAATGTTTAGCCCCAAATGTTAAAATACACAGACCATGTGACCCTCTACTAATTCACACTAAGACAAAAGCATACTGTAAGTTTCCTAAAGGAAATTAACCATGAAAAATGATCCTTGAGGGCATTTGAAATATGGACAGATTTCCTAGGCCACAGTAAAATGTATCCTAAAATAAATCCTCCCCCTTATTGGTTTCTATCTATAATTTAAAAGATGCCACCAAGACAAGCAATTCTAATTCTATCTTAGAGGGGAAATGGGATTGAAAACATCAATCATCAATATGATCAAAAGATAATAAGCAGATAATAAGCTAGTTTTCTAGATTTAAATTATGACTGCTCAGTATTTATTTGCAGAAACAGTAGGTTTTTGTAATAATAGCAATGGTAAACCCACAAGACACGGATATAATAAGCTCTCTTTGCACTGCAAGTTGTGTTTGCTAGAAGGGCAGGGGTGAGCTGTAGATCACTACACTATTAGTATAACGGAAAACAAGCCTTTATATGTTTTTAGAATGCACTATTAGCTAATGCTGTATGTGCAGTTCAAAGCTTTGAAAGTATTTTCATATTTTGGGAGCTTTCTCTTCTTGAATAATTCAGCTGTGTGTTTTCATTATTTCTTGCTTCAAATAAAGAACCTACATAAATGAATGGAAAAATCCATAAGCTTGAATAAGTAAAATCAAATCTGAATAAGATTAAAAATCTTAGAGCATAAATGTGTTAATCTCCTTAACCAGTTGACATCCGCGGTGTTAAACCCCCTTCCCATCCAGGCCATTTTTCAGTTATTGAAATGTTTATTTCTTAAGTGCACATATTTACATTGTATTAAGGAGATGCAAAGTCCTTTACAAAAAAATAACTTAAATATTTAAGAGAGAATTGAATCCATCTTTTTCAAAGTCTTATACAAAAATGTCAGCAAAATTATATGTAAGGGCTTTTTTTAGCATGTAACATTTATATTATTTGAAGTATAATAATACATACATGTAGAAAAGTATCTCTGGGAGATAAATAGCCAGACAACATTTCATATAACATCAGGGTTATAGAGGCTACGCCTTTCAGTCTCCGGGGTATATGGTAACAACAATGAGTAATCATCAATCCATGTGTACAGTCAAAACATTGATTTAAACATAAATCATGTATTGAGAGCAATTAAGAACAAATTATTCCCCAATGTAACGGCTTTTAAACAATATTTGTTTAGTTGAATTTATAAACAAATAGTTTGTTGGCTTAGTTTAGCTAGTTTGGCTTAGTAGCTGCTTTGTTGAATTACTTAAAAAGGGATTCAGTCAAAATTAAAACCTTAAACTGACACAGAAATTAATAATATCCCAGCAGAAGCCAAGGTATAAGGGTGGCTGTAACTGGGCAGATCTGTCACTGAAAACAGTTGGTGGTAAGGAATCTCCTTCTGCTTGTTCTTTTTCCCTGTATTTCTGGAATTAAGCATTTTTTTCTGACTTGGCCAACGGTGACATAAAGTGGAAGAGATTTGAAAGGTCTTTAAACTTTTTTTTTTTACTTGACAAGGGTATACAATGTCAGACACTTTACAAAATCGTAACAGTCTCTCTAGTCAGCAAAACGTATTTCTGCTACTCATGTTTGTGCTTGGCTCAGTTGTTAACCCTTACCCTAACATGTGCACATCATTCTTAACAATACTCATATTACTTGTGAATATCAGGGAAAGTATAGCAACACATGATTACATTTTTAAAGTATCTTAAATGCCCTTGATACTGGGGTTTTAAAATATGTTTTAATAACAATAAAATTAGAAGTAGAAACCTACTCTTTCTAAAGAGACTATTGGTTTAGTGATTGATCATTTGATCTATGGTTCCTTCCAGAGGGGCATGGGTGTCTAATATGCAAGTAAAGCTACATAATCACCAGTTTTGTCTTAAGGTTCTGGACAGACCTCATGTGCAATATCTAAGGTTTTAATATGCAACCTGCCAGCAGATGGAGCCTTGTGTATTATTTTTTCAAGCACAGTTAGAATTTAAACCAAGCTAGCAGCTGTGAAAACTCAGCTATTAAAAATGTAGAAAAAAATTGTGCAGAGGTTCAGAGCTGCTTTCTAAGGATTGTTTGATTGCTGGAGAGCTTTAATATGAGAGAGGGAGCCATAGAAAGATAAATGACATGAGTCACTTTTAAAAAGGAGGACTGTTGAAATACACTATATTTTTTAGTTAAGTACAGGTTAGGTTTATGCTTAGAATGTTATGTTAAAGATTAAAAAGCAAAAGTCAAGAACATTGACTTTTGTGTTATCACATATAATAGTATGTTTAGAAATGCACAATAAAATGGAACAGCAAAAGATGGATTTCATATCAGTCATGACAATCACTAATGGTAGCATATTGTGCTGATATGCTCTGATGAATTCCCACCCACTGCTGATAATAAGCCAAATCCCTCCATACAAATGTTGTATTCCAGACATTTACAGAACTTCAGTAGATAGTAGAGGCTGAGGTATTTTATAGTTGAACAACAAGGTTTCCAGTTTAGTGCTAAGAGTAGGGGGGCTTAATCCTGATAGAAGTAATGGCCTCTTATACAGCCAGGGCCTAGGCTTTTCAGGGGCAAGTGAAGCATGTAGAGACTAACACAGAAAGTTCCAGGTAGCAAAATGTGTCTCTATATTTTTTTCAGACATATTGTAAGCCAGCTTTACATATGTATTATGAGTATTATTTTTTTTATACAGCTACATAAAATCTTAGGTCATGGCTGTTTTTTATTCTCTCTTTAAAAATAACATGAAATGTTGCCCAAGATAAGTTTCAATTTTCAAAAACATTAATTAGTAAAAGAATACAACCACATTCATTAATATAATTTATATATTTCTTTTATTTTTTTTAACAACACCACCTCCACCTTGCTAAATAATTTGAGGCCATGCATTTTTATTCCCTCTAAATTAAGTGATGTTGTGCAGGGAAGGAATTAATACATTGTTACTAGGAGACATGAAGATTGTAAAAGGAAAGACTACAGCTGAATAGGAAAGTGTAGTACTTTTTTTAAACCCAGTTGAACCCGCAATTGGAATCAATTATATACATTCTAGGTGCATTAAAACAAAAGGTGTTCAATGTTTTACACTTTGTTTTCTTTGTAAAGCAGACACAACCTGAGTAAAAAAAATCCTGTCCCTTGCCAGCATATGCAGACTGGCACCCTTGCTATTTGTGGGGAAGTAATGGTTTTATTACAGAGGTCTGACATACCCCTTACTAAGTCAGACCTGTAGCTCTGCAATCAGCAAAGCCCATTTCCACCACTGAATGGAGAGGCCCAGCTCTGACTCAGCAGAGAGCATGTTGGACCCCTGAACAAAAAAACTCACTGTTTCCCCACAGAAAGCAAGGGTCCCACTCTGCAGCATCCTGGCAGAGAATAGGTGTTTATATTGCAATTTCTAAAGAAATTAAACTGTAGATCTTGTACATGTACATGTTTTGTTTTATGCACTTTTAATTTGTTTAGCTAAATTAAATTGAAAGTTCAATTGGAATTTTAAAAATATGCCATAAGCTAGAATATTTTTTGCAGGCAGCAAGGTCAAATATTCCTTTTTGTTCTGGGATTCCTTCTGGGATTTGTGCATCTCTGTTTTAATGTAAGATTTTGTTTTTATAAATATAAATAAAGGGATGCACAGATACCAGTTTTGCGAGTACGAGTAGTGGTACTTGCCGAGTACTTACAAGTACGAGTACTGAAACATTTCTGTTTATTGTCATGTGACAGTTTTTCTAAAACAACACAAACTAATGATTTCAGGACAGTGGTGGAGCGCCAGATCCAGGTCCCAGCTGCAACCGCTGCAACCCTGGTAGTTCTCTTGAAAATGCCAAGTATCTGCACAGGTACTCGAAAAGTATCTGTGCATCCCTAGTTAAAATTATAGCAATGGTCTCCAAGTGGCTTCCTCCTGATGGTGAATCATGCAGGTGAAGTGCTTTATTTTGATATACACAGTTCTCAATCCCCCTGAGTCCTGCACGTACACTCTATTTTACAACTAGAAGTATTTATGAGTCTGCTGTTATAGATTCTCATGCTCAGAATTTACAATAGGAAATGAGACCATAAAACAGACCTATTTTTTGGCTGCATTATTAGAAACACTATTTCTCACGGAATCAAAATTCAATGCACGAGGTTTTTTGAAGAGCGGAGGGGATGGTTAGAGTGATACCTTAAGACCAGGTTTGAGATATAGCCGGGGGCAGACTTGTGGAAGGCTTTGTAAGTGGTTATTAATATTTTGAATTTTATCCTTTGGGCGATTGGAAGCCAGTGCAGGGATTGGCAGAGGGGGGTTGCATGCACTGAGCGGTTGGTTAGGTGAATGAGTCTAACAGCTGCATTCATGATAAACTGAAGGGGGGATAAAATGTGTAGTGGAAGGCCAATGAGGAGGGAGTTGCAATAGTCAAGACAAGATATAACAAGTGAGTGGATGAGTAATTTTGCGGTTTCATTGGTGAGGTAGGAGCGTATTTTGGAGATGTTACGAAGGTAAAGGTGGCAGGATTTGGATAGTGATTGGATGTGGGGAAGAAAGGTGAGGTCTGAGTCAAGGATGACACCTAGGACCTTGGCATCGGGGGAGGGCTGGATAGTTGTGTTAACAATCTCATGGGAAAAGTTGGGGGAAGGTGCACGGGAAGGAGGAAATATCATGAGCTCAGTTTTTGAAAGGTTGAGTTTTAAGAAGTGTCGCAACATCCAGACTGATATGTCAGTTAGTAGATTAGTGACATAATCCAATTATTTACTTGTGACCATTGCAAAGAAAAAATCCTGAAATTCCACTTTAACAGACCAAAATGAATAAAATAAGAGAACTTTATTGTTAGGGTTTACATATGAACAAAGCTTCCTAAACCATTATAATGGGTCAGGAAACTGGTGCAAGTGGTGTGCACCACATTAACAAAGTTTCTGTTTCAGAGTGATATAGAAACTGTTGCTGGTTATGCACCTAATTAATGGGATCATAGCAGTTTTCAATAAAGAAAACTGCTGCAGGTAATGGCAAGATTGCATGGCATGTGAAAAGTCTACCAGTAACTTGGTAGAACCTACATGTACTGTAGGCATGGAAAGCTCCTATTTCTACCTATATGCCTAGCTGTTAACCCAGACAAACCAGTCTACCACCTCCCTCTCACTCTCAGCTGAATGGATAGTGGGGGGAACAAAGGGTGCCAGATCAAGCCACTCCAGCTCTCTTTCTCTCTATGCTGTGTCTGGCGCAGACATGGCATAGAAAATAGAGCAGATCACTCCTAATTAACAAAGGCGCTTGAACCCCTTTGGTAATTAGATGCCATATTTTCTCCATTTTCTAAGTTTGGAACACTTGGTTCAGACTTCATGCCTGCACCACTCTTTTATTCATTTTCCCCTTTAAGTCTATCCAAAAACTAACATAACCCATTCACTCTTTCTGACAGAGTTTCTAGGTTTGCTTCATCCCACCTCAAAGTCTCACATATTCTGATTAAGGAGAAAGAATCACTTATATCTTCTTTTTAATATAAAATTCTAGAACCAATGGTGATTGAAATACAACATCTATCTCAATGTTCTCTCTAGACCAACATGCACGTATAAAAAGTCTGTTCTCTTCGGGCAAAAAATGTAAGTCATTTATTTTCTGAAAAGTTTATAGCTTTTCATAAAAGTCCTAGATTCAATTAAATTGGCTTTCTAATTTACTAAATCCAGATGTAATTGTGAATCATATTCTTTAAACAACACTAATGAAATTCTGCACACTGTGTATTAATAATGTATGGAAGCTGCCGTCTAAAAAAGAATAAGTTTATCTTTATAGAACAGAATGTTGTCCAAGTTATGTTTGCATATGCATAAACAGAACTTGGCACCTATACTACATTTCCTACAATTATCATTGTAACAGACTGAATTTTTGATGCAAAGAAACTAATTTAATAGTTAAACATGCTATCATGTCTCCACACTGTCATAAAGTGTATTTTTTTTACTCACCTGCTTTGTTATATTTTAATAAATTATCACATATGTTATGTTCATAATACAAGACTGATCGTATTTCAAACATAAGGTCCTCAGAACATTAAAATTTACATTGCACTTGTAAGTCAAAATTAGTTATATACCTTGCATAGTACCTCAACTGTAATTTTTGTACAATTTTTACTACACATGGTGTATTTGATTAGTAAAATAATGTATTTTTAGTATAACAACCCCATAGATTACATCTGTTTCATCAGCAGTTATCAGGGAGATAGACAACTGTCACGTGCTACAATACAAAATGTAAAACAGCACCCAATAGTCTCTTTTTTATTAATAACATGTATCCTGCACACAAATATCCTGTGCAATTTTCCATCAAAAAAAGATAGTATTGAAGTAGGGATGTCAGATCTGGGCCATGGGTAGATGGTAAATTTTACACTACTACTTGCAGTGGTGTAGAATCAGGGAATGCAGTGGGTGCAATAGCACAGAGCTGGGCCATGGGTAGATGGTATATTTTACACTACTACTTGCAGTGGTGTAGAAACAGGGAATGCAGTGGGTGCAACAGCAATTGGCATGCTTAAAAGGAGAAATATGAGGTGAGTGCTGACTGGCAGAACGGACGACGGGGGAGGGGGCGGGTACAGCTGGCTCTGCCTCTAGATAGGCAGAGCCAACTGCCAGTCACGCAGCTGGGTGGTTCCCGGCACAATTGTCGGGATCCGCTTCAGCTGCGGCGTCTCAGTATACCGTGAGCAGCAGCTCGCGGTATACTGTGGCGTCTCAGTATACTGCAAGCTACAGCTCGCGGTATACTGAGCCTAGGGTGACGGGAGGATGCTAGTTTGTGTCCTCCCGTTACCCTAAGGAGAACTATGAGGAAAAGCCTTAACCCCATAGTTCTCCTTTTAAAGGCAAATGAGCTTCACTATGTACATAGATAGCAAGGAAAACTTGCCACAAACTTGTGGCAGGGTTACATTGTAATTATTTTAGACTTGCTGCACACATTCCCTGGCAAGTTGTAGACTTGCAGAACACTTGTAGCACAAGTTCTAATTGACACTTTTTGAATTTGTAGCAAATTTGCTTGGCAAGTCTACAGTCCTGCAGGTCTTAGCAAGAGCTCTGCAAGTGTACAGCACTTTTTCAAAGCACGTTGATCTGGAAACTTGCAATGCAGACTTGCTGTAATTGTGCAACAAAATTGTGAAGCTTGGCAAGTCTAGAAATAGTTTAGCAAGTCATTTTCAAACTTGCAGCTCAATTGCTTGCTATCTGGGTAGTTGAAACGCACACCAAATCAGTCCAAAATGTGCCCTGCTCAGTAAACATCAATATGGGAAAATTACAAAGTTCCAAAGCAAAGATGTCCTGCAATGAGGGTGTTACAACATATTTTGAAAAGAAAAAAAAAAGCTTTCTTACTTTCTTCAATCAGGCATGCAGTATAAAAAAAAACAGCATTTACAATTACTTAGGTTTTAAGCCCTGTCATGCTTTTTTACAAGCTAGGAGCACATCAGAAAGGCAAAAGAGCCATTTGGCTCTTGCTTCTACAAGCACTCACTACATTACATCCTCCTCTATACTTACCAACTTAAGCACACGCTTTCTCATTTTCCCTGCAGCTACACTAGTTTTTACTACAGATACAGTTGCATTGCTGTACCTACTGTACATATGATCAGAGACTGATACTTGCAGGAATAAGCTGCAATCATTGCACAAAATGCTCAGATATAATGCCAGGAAAGAAGGTGTAAAGTGAGATCACGATGCAGGGGTCTCAGAACACCAAAAAGCATTGTGTCTTGACACAGCCATAGAATCAGACATCATGTGATCAATATTTTGGCACTATTTAGTGGAATGTTTATTAAGATAATCTTTGACATGTGTGTCATTTGTCATTTTAGTGCATTTAAGGGAATGTTTAACCACATCTCTTCATAACATATTTTGAGGAGCATTGGTAGCCATGGACTCAGAGCAGGTGGGGGTTTGTGTCCCCCGGGTTCTATCTATCTGGGTTAAAAGGCGATTGAAAACTTCTACATTAAACTACTGTACACAGCCTATCTCCTGTCTAAAGTCGGTGCTGATAACAGACTTTTAAAACCTTCATATAATACTTTATGCTAGGAATACATGGCAGAAAAGGATTTTGTTGAGTAACAGTTTTACACTCCTCCAGAAGCCCAGAAAGTGTCAATTTTGAGCTCTAATTTAGGCAATAGACAGGTCAGCCTAGAAAAGACCTATAGCAGTCTTTAATTTAGCACAGATTATATCTTTGTGCCTGGCTTTTATCCGTGCCAGTAATCTACTGTGATACATTATCAATTATTCTAGACACAAGTAAAAGAGGAATCAAAATGTTTTGCGTAATAGTGTCCAGGAAGAGTGAAGTTGAACAGAGTGACTGCAGTAATAGGAACATTCTAAAATGGACACCATGTTGGCCCATATCCTCACGAGTTTATCATCCTTGACAATATGCTCCCGATGAAGAAAAAAGGTTTCATTAGCTTTGTGCCCAGTCTTATTTTACTGTAATGGGAGATGCACAATAAACTCTAATAAAACACAAATAGAAAGATAATTTGATACATGTGTGCATCTAGATTAGGAATTGGATGGTTCTTTCATAGTGAAATTTATAGGCTACATTTTTTACCATCATGGTATGAGAAAAAAAATATGTTGCAATAGCTGACAATAGCATGGCAATATGGGATAATGCAATGCAAGATGAGTTTAAAGAAGAACTCAAGGCACATTAAAATTAACCCTTCCAGTGGGGCTATTCCTGCATAGCAAGGGTTAGGCACTCATTTTGGTCTGCAGTCTAAAATAAATAACCTGATCCTCTGTCCTGCCTGACTTCTAGACTGGTCCCCACATCCTCTTCTCCCCTGGGCTCTGGCGGTCTAAAGACTTATGATGTTATCACATCCATTCACTTGCATTGGATGTGGGCATGTCAAGGCAGGGCCGGCCTTAGGTCTTTAAGCGCCCTGTGCGAGAAAGCTTTACAGCGCCCCATAGTGACCACGCCCCTCAGTAACCACGCCCCTCAGTAACCACGCCCCTCAGTAATAGGGACAGTCCACAGCCAGAGTGGAAGGGGAGAGAGGTAAGCAGTCACTGCCGTGGGACAGAGGATTGGGTGAGTAGACCAAAAGCAGCACTTAACCCTTCACAGTTCTGCGGTAGCCCCTCTGCAAGGGTTAATTTTTTACATGACCAGAGTTCTTCTTTAACATAAAAAAACTTGTATATGCTAATATACAACACAATGACAGTAACAAATATAAGGATATTGGCCGAAATGTGTTTCTTTTTTTTTGTGTGCGTTTAGTACTAAAACAACAAATTTCCTAAAAATATTTGTATTTTTATCATGTAAATAGGAAATACTGAATGTATTGCAGTGTTTGAGTATTTCCTATTTACTTCCTTTAGCCACCAGGTGAAGCACTAAGCAAGTCTCATTGCAAGGATGCATTGCAAATACAGGTCCATGCACAGTTTACACCTTGAAATAAATTCTTAGTCACACCATAAATATTTTATAAACCTACTTTAAAATGTATATAAAATATCAGTTTGTAAATGTATACACTTTAAACACATTTTTAAAACACAATTGACCGAAATTCATTATAGTTTTCATATAAGGGAAAACAGTTTACTTACAATAATACTGTAAGAGTGGTGAAGAACAATAAACAGTCCTATGTATAATGCATAGTCTATTTTTTTTAAAAGATGGAGTAACAGAATATAGATGAGTAACGCTGCTGCAAATTGCTAGCTCACCTAACGCTGATGTGGATTCTCTAATCCAATAGCTGTCTATGGTCCCAACATCTGTCTCTCTTTTTTTTTCTCTTTTTTGGCAAGGCATGCACCTACACCGTCTAGAGGACTTCCTAAGGTCAGCATGTGAGGCATTGTCAATCATTCCTAAGACATAATCAGGCACCAGAGAGTAATTATAAGCAAAAGGGTTTATCTTAGTCTATCCTTAAGCTTCAGTATTTACTTTCTTATTTTATTCATGATCCAACCCTTCTGTTGGTTTCTGTTGTTCCTCTCTCTACTTCCACCCGTTAACATTTACCTACAGTATGAGTCTGCCCTGTCCTGTGCTTACAATGTGATTCTGCCTGGATGTCTCCTGCCCTGATAACATTTTATTTCCTAATTACAGTTTTGTCTATTGTCCTTTGTTTTACTGTTGTCCCCTGGTTGGCTGTATGCTGTCATCTGTGGAAAAAAACAGTGTCAGGTTCATCTTGAATTTCATCCATAAAACATCTCTTCTGATCAACCATAGGAGGTAGCCTCAAGTTACTCTTTCCTGGATCTCCCCATTGTGGAATAAGAAGTAGCACTTTTGACATAATCTTTTTTCCTGGTGAATGTCAAGAAGTGTATTGTCTGCTTCATCCAAGATGAGATTGTGTTTCCTGTCCTGCATTCCAGTCCCTACAGCTACACCAAGGTTCTTTAATTGCACACAGTATGCAGTGTCCTTTTGCATTTTTACTTTGAAGCTAACCTGTTCTGACATGGATTGGCTAAGAGCATTAAAAGCAAGTTGGTTGGCTTAAAAGTTCAATATAATCTGCATGACTTTGTCCATCAAAGTGACTTCCAAGAAAGATCTCAGAAACCCCTGGGACACTTACTTTTTCTTTCCCTAATGTTCCACCAGTTATACCACTCACCGATGAACAGTTAAGAGGTCAGACTCAAAAATGTGCACATTGCTGAAGAACGTAAAACATCTAGACTAGAAAGAGACATTGGAGTTGATTTACTCAAGGCAAATAGGCTGTCACTGTGCAATGGGAATTTTCACTTTGCAAGGGAGTTTTTCCCTTAGCGAATGTGGTGAAGTTCTGTTAACTTCCATCATCCAATCACGTGGAACCAAAAATACTGGGGTTTTTTCATTGTTTTCATTGCACAAGATTGGACAAAATTAATTTTCAGCACAATCATTAAGCTAAGGGAGTTAGCTTAGCTGTATACTATTTTCAAGGCAGTCACCTCACTTGCAGTGACGTGTAGCAGGTAATTTATTGCTATGGAATTAGCTTGCTGTTTGTAAGTTAGACACTGGCAGCCTTCATCAGAAATAAATTAACTGTAGTGACAAATTCTAATTTAAACTTTTGTAATGAACAGGAATTTCATCAGCAATATCTGGGGACATCAGTTTATGATCATGTACATGGATGCATCTTGTTATTTTGTAAACATTAAGGCCTCGTTCACACCAGATACAGTGCGTTCCAGCCCTATCCCAGCCAGAACGCACTGCATCGCATTGCGGCCAGGCTCACTATGTTGTGGGGCAGGAGGGGTTGTGGTGGTCCATTGAAGTGAATGGCACCATAGCCACGCCCTCCAGCCGCAATGCGATCGTCCGCATGAGATCGCGGCCGATAAGCTAAGTTAGAGAACTGACTTTTTAAAAGTTGGCAAATTATATTCATTGGGTACATTATTTTGGTTAATGGTTTGCAGATGGATCCTGACAAGGTTTTAGCAAAATAAATGGCCTTAAAAGTGTGGCCTAAAAGTCATTCAATTGATAAACCATTATTTATCAATAATTATCAAATATAAGCTGCAGAATTTAAAGTTGGATCCTTGGAAGCTTTGCATATCCAACCTGGTCCCCTACATTTTCTCTGAGGTATATGGCATTGTCATGGATGCATACCAACATAGCAAAGCTTTGCAAATAAAATAAAAATCCAGTGAAAACTGTCAGTTACTCAGGAACAACTTTCCCTCTTGGAATGTGGATTCACCAACTGAAAGAAGACAGATGTGCACCAATTATTGATAAAGAACACCATCATCTGTAATACCTGCTGTGATATTTGGGGAACTTAGCACAATGGTGAGTGCATAGTGACCATTCCTAACCTGAAGCCATTTTAATATAAAAGGACAGTCTCTTCATTCTTCACAACCAGAAAGACACTAATCTTCAGCATAACAAACATAAAGTTGGCTATCTTCCCTAAAATTATATGAACAGTCTCAACAAACACAGTGTCTCACATAGACAAGATGTCCCAGACTCAGGACTTTCAGGGTACTTCCCCACAGAGAAAACTGTCTCCAGGAGCCTTCAGTGCACTTTAGCACTGCCAAAGAGCCTTTCCCACACCAGCAGTTCTGGCCACTCCACACTTCCCGTGTGACTCCTGTGGATCTAAAACTCCTGTGTGTCACTGGCCCTCTTGGCCTTTCTGTCTCTCTAAGCCTCACAAGCTATCTCATGTGCCTCTCGCACACACCACCTACCACTGAACTCTACTGCTGTCTTTCTGGACCCTTGCAGTCCTTCTGGCTGAGAGAGCTGGGTGAACATACTGCCTAATTACACAGTAGCATTGCCTTGCAATGCCACACTGCAGACAGCTCAAATGCTGTTTTTTCACTAGACCAACTGCACTTTGTTTTTTCACAATTTAATGTAATTGCTAACTATCTCTAACAGAGAAAAAACAAGTCTCAATATGATGACTCTGATCCTGAAGCTATTTGCCTAATACATGTGATATACTGTACATGAAATCAACTATACCCTGTCAACTAAACCAAATATATACAGAGAAGACCTTTATGCCATAGCATTTTGACCCCAATAGCATTGCTTGGAGACAAAGTTCAACATTTGCTGCTTGCCTGTACAGTCTGTGTATAAAAAATTAATAATGATTAAACATTATAATGATTAAACATTATAATTATTAAACATTAATCACGGTGTTATATATTTGTAGATTTCATGATTGATCTTCCTCTGATCAGAAAATGTATGGGTATTTGGTGGTTGCTGACAGATTCTCTCCAATGGTGCATTTTGTTCCTTTAAAATAAATTCCCCTGCAGCTTCTGCTCTGGCTTAGATTTTTTTTGCAGGAAATCTTCCAGCCTCTATCTCCTTGCATTCTTTCTGGGTGCAGTTTTCTCCTCCTGTCTCCACTACATACTGCTGACAGATAACTTGATCAAGCAAGTTTTGAAAAAAAATGAAGCTAGATCCTGGTCAAAATTTACACTAAACAATTTTTGCAGCAAATTATCTTTTGTCATCACCTAATCTTTACAATCATTATACAATAAAGTTCCTTTTTACTCCCATGTCTCTTTGCCAACCTGAAATTAGTATGGAATGATGGAATAAAAAGATAATTGGTACCTGCAAAAATGCCATTGATCTAAAAATCAACAACCTTTTTCTCTTCTGCCAAAAAGAAAGGACATGGAAGTGGATTTACGGGTGGGAGCCCTTCAACTCAAATGTACCCTACTTCTAGTGATTTACTCTAGTCATCTGTGTTATAAGTATCACTTTCTTCTGATGAAGAGTACACCAATAGAACCATACCTTTGCATTACAACCTTTCAGATGTTTATGATTCAATCTACAATAGTAATTCTGGCTACATCCCAGGCCTGTTCTATGTATTCTGTTGTTTGTCAGCATGGCACTTGATTCTGTGTTCTCTTGTGTTATAACTCTGTCTAAACACTACCTGCATTCTGAAAGAATACTGTAATTTTGATTACAGCTTGTTTTTGAACAGCATTTTTACCTAAATATGTAGTGTGAAACTTCAGCCATCTGTATGATGGCTTTCAGCAATA
The DNA here is from genome assembly GCF_000935625.1 of Nanorana parkeri. Lineage (NCBI taxonomy): Eukaryota > Metazoa > Chordata > Amphibia > Anura > Dicroglossidae > Nanorana > Nanorana parkeri. The sequence continues at coordinate 566,120 of NW_017307287.1, read as the reverse complement.
GAGACAATGACCTTACACAGCAATATCCATAGGCTTCTGATAAAAAAAGATCTCTCTCAAAGCTCACTGTTTAGATGAGCCCACACTTCCTGTTTTAGAGTGACTCCTTTCTGAAGCAGAGTGCTATGCAGTCAACCTTGTGTGTGCTAGTATAGGACAGGAAGTTCAAGGAGACTTAAAAAGCAGCTGTTCAGAAACATGATGATTGTAAGTTTTTGGGCAAAAATGTAAAGCAATGCTTTGCTGGGCAATGTACATTTGTTTGATCTAGATCCATAATTGAAAAAAGTTTGAAAGTTTATTACTACTTTAATTTTCTTATGTTATCATCTAAGTCATATAGACAACCCCAAAAACTGACAGTGCTTATAGCATATCCAGCATGGCATGACAACGTTATACTTTAGATATTTCTCTTTCTGAAATGATCATGAATTGTTTCTGTCTTAATCCCTAAAATAGAAAACCTACTAATTTAAGAGTTTAAATAGCAAAAAAATAAAGGTACAGTAGGTGCATTTGCAAGATCCCATCTCTCCGGAAAACAGGACTGGAATTCTGTAAAAGCGATGGGTTTTAGGATAATCCCCACAATTGACAGTGTGGGGGTGATTTACTAATCTAAACACACGCACACACCAGGTGCGTGTGATTTTCACACAGCAAAACATATTTATCAACCAAAAAGTCTCTAAAAGCACATTTCCACTAATGCCATATATGGAAAAATCATGCACATGATCCATATATAATGCTGCTTCACAGTTTAGACAAAAATGGTTAGCTCATGCATTTACATTCCTGCATTCATCAACACAAGCAACATAACATAGAGCTAATTTACACAACATCACCTTGGAATTCATGCAAGGCTTTGCACAACACACCGGCTGGGTGTGTACACACTGCAAAGGTGTTTAGATTCCACCCATAGATCATGCTGGGAGGGAACACACTACAGAGGTGTATACATGTTCGTGGTGTGTTTATAAGATTAGTAAATCAACCCCTGTGAATCAGTCTAAAGATAGATTAGACAGTGGTCTTCCTTTACTTTAACATTTATAAATGGACTATCAATGGACTAACATCTAAAAATGAACTTTCACACAAAACATTCATATCAGACCCTACCCTGAGTAATGAAACTGCAGGCTGTAATACCCAGCATGTTCACATATGACCATGTGCAAGAGTATATATGATAATGATCCTAAAGGTTTTGCTAGGATCTTTAGCAAACATAACTTTCACTTTAAGAGTATATACAGTATATACTTTTTTTCCATATTATTAATAATTAATTGTAGCATGCATGAATAACAAGGGATATTTTAATATCTACAGTGTATCTAAATACCACAAAAGTTAAAAAAATGCAGCTTACCTGCTTACCTTTTCAGGCTTATTTTTTGTTATTGGGTTTAGTTATCCTTTAGCTTACTGCACAATAAAATATAATAAATAGCATGAAAATAGAAATATGTTTTACATTTTGAAGCTGTTAAGTAGACTAATCTGCTTTAATTTAAAGCCATACAAAAAAGTTATGTTCTCTAACCACACTTGCATTAACAATGTACTATTTACCACTTAAAACATCAATACATTGTTAGATGTTTGCAAGCAATGCAACATCGAGCCATACAGTATACTGTTTAACTTCTAAATGATAACATGCAGATTTGAGTATTAAAAATGATCAATATCATGTACAGATATTTTTATACAAGGTAAAAAATTTGCTGAGATTTTTCAGTGAGCATTTTTTTCCTTAAAAGGATGGGCAGTGATCAATTTTCTTCCTGTTCCCATTCGCATAACAAATTATGTGACAATGATAAACTCACATAGTGTGCTTACTTCAATCAGGCATAAGTGGTCTAGAATATTTGCTATAACACATACTTAGTGTGAATAATTAGATTTCATATTTTATTTACTGGAAATGTTCCCTTTAATTAAGGGTGGAGAATAAAACTTTAAATCCTTGCTTTTTTTTACATCTATGCATTTTAAATATGGCAACCTGCAATTGATCAGCATGATCAACTGCAGGTTGATACATTAGACTGTGAATTACAAATATAGCAAAGATATTGTTGACTATGTTTAAGTCAATGTTTTCTTACAGTTTTACTTATTCTTTATCATTCACATGGTATTATTAAAAGATATATGAAAGCATACAAGTAGCAGAAAAGTAACATTTGTATATTTTATTTGTAAAACAAACTTAAAAAAATGAACTAAAGGACATTAGAACTATGTTGATTAAACATTTTGCCACATGCATGATCATTGCAGAAGAAAACTAGTGTTTAGTGTTTGTAAATGCAAGTATATGTTAAATTAAAATTAGATATTATTACTTAAATCTATGATGATAAAGCATCAATAAATCTATACAAACATTCTAAGATGGCACATTAAAACATTATATTCACACACTTGACATTGTCCTGTTGTCACTTAATGACACACTGTGAAAATTTTAACTATAGGAAATGCATCATAATGTGGAGACAGATTCATTTTTAAAAGTTGAAGTGTATGAAGTGTTCTAACTGCAGACAGGCTCAATTAGACTCATTTTACAAAGGGTTCATAAGTTTAGCAAACTTTAATTTGCTTTTAAAGAGAAAATAACTTTTTTTTTGTAGTTCAATATTAACTTGACGAAATGTGTGAATCAAATTCTAAATATATCTGGATTGGTGACACCTAAATAAATCAGCAGCCTTATCTAGTGGAGATAAACATAAAAATAAAAGTTACATTTTTTTTAATGAACATCAGCTTATTTTAAAGGAAATGTTCAAAACATTTAGCCCAAATGATATACAACATATAAGATAATAATCACAGTAGTACAATACAAGTTTTAATCAGAAGCTGTTTAAATTAAAATTAATTAAACCACAACGATATTTAGAAGATATAGAGAAAGGCATAGTATTTTTTTTATTACTTAGTAATAAAATATAAAAATTTAAAATAAAGATGCAATTTTAAAAACATTATATACAGTATACACACACACACACACACACACACACACACACACACACACATATATATATATATATAGCAAGCAGTGATTCCAGCTAATAGTCTGGAATCATTCAAGAAGCTTTTGGGCGATTTCCTGAGAAACGGTAATATACAGGGGTACAGGTACTCCTAATAACAAGATGACACAGGGACCCCTTGATGGACATATGTCTTTATTCAACCTCAAATACTATGTAACTATGTATATAGGTCACTCCATACGGTGAAATTATACGGGGAAACGATATAAGCTATACAAGCTATAACTATATAAGCTAGACTCACCAAACTTTAGGAGTGTACAAAGTAGTCCCCTCCAGCATCAATGTATTTCTGAAGATTAATTTGCCATAGACGGAAGGCGTCATGCCACTCGTTTTCCAAAATTGAGTGTAAAAATTATCTTATGGGAGTATTGGGGATCTCTTCTTCAGAAGTAAAACGGTGACTGTATTAACAAAAAATATATCCAAAACCAATCAGTCTACTTTTAAATCAAAAATAGTCAGAGGAACCTTTTATTTAGAACATATTTATGAATAGATATGTTTATGCCAAGCCAGAGTATTTGTTCTCACAAAAATATAACCAAATTAAGGTGCAGTCTCCTTAATTCTGACTGAATCTTTAAGAAAACCAGCTTGGTAGACTAATTTAGATATATCATTTAGAACATGTCTACCTCAATGCCCATCTACCTGCACAATTGCTTTTGAACTGCATGTTGCTTTACCTAAAATAAACTTATCTTTGGATATGTACAATAAAATTTGCCATTGTGTTCTTTTTTTTACATGCAAATTCAGTGGTTACTGCCCTTATTCTGTCTTTGCTGCTGGATTAACTGGAAACAACTGCAAACAAGAATTGGCATATGTCCTACCTAGGAATAAGCAAATCTGCCTGGGTTCGATTCATGGGCAGTTCATAGATTCCTGCTTAAAGTCTGTAAAACCCTAAATTAGCAACAAACCCCTTTTGAAGTCTATGGAGTGCAAATCCTGATATTAAATTATGTCCATATTCAAAAACAGAGCTAGGGTCCTTATCCTTTGACTTCTTGGAACCAGCAGTCCCTCCCATGTGTTTAGAGCATATGCAATATTCCAGGCCAAATGCTGCTATGCTGTCTTGCAGACAGGAGCAACACTGGTCCAGTGCTACTGGCAGCTCTCCAGGTCCAGGCATTAGCCTGCAAGCAACCCTTTGGCAAAAAAATTGCACGTATACTTTACATGGCACATGTCCTTAACCTTGTGGTGCAGCAGTTCATCAGGAAGTACCGTAGCCTCCAACAGATCTTCTTCAGGCCAGAAGTGTTTGTGGCAACTTTAGGTGGTCATACCTGGCCAGTGATCATTGCTTATTGGATTTGATAATGCCGGCTATGTGTTGTTTCAATCTGGTCTTTGGTCTTCCAAAGTGGTCACCCTCTTCTGCAGCACAGACATCAGATTGAAATCTAAACATTTTGTTGCAGACTTACAACTTTTTAAGAAATGAGAGTTGCACTGTGTTTAGTACAACTTCCCCATTTCCCTACTTAGATTGAGGTTCATCAGACCTCATTATCATCACAACATTTTGCTACCTACCTATTCAATAAAGGATTCCATCTACTTTAAAAGACATGCCAGAGCATAGAGGTCCTACACTAATCACTCCATATACCCTTTATCATGGGTCCATGAACCTTGAACACAGAGGATTAACATGTATTAGCAGTGAACCCAGACCTCATCCCTAGGTCTGACCCCTGATATGCTCAGGCTGGTTCCAAGTTGGTAACTGACTAAATATTGAAAAAAACTTTTGGATGCAAGGGCAGAAATGGCAGTTCCCATGTGTCAATTCTGACAGGTTCCTTTTAAAATTGTAATTTTCATGTTTTGAAGTAGACATTGTACTTTTTTTTTCAAGGTCCGCTGCTTCACTATCACATTAAATAAATATGCAGGTCAGACTTCTAGAATGGGGTCACTGGCTTCCAGTTATTCTCAAAAGTATTATTTGCTCTTTTGCCAAGGCAAACCAATATATGATTTCTCTAAAAGTCTGTTGCATCATTCAAGGTGATTGACTGTCTATTGAGTGCAGTCCAAAAGATCTATAATTATTAATTTATTAACTGCAAAATCAGCTCAGTATGTTCTGCTTTACATATTTTATTTTTTATTAGTAATATAAGTTTGACAGTACTTGCAAAAAACTTTTAAACTATATATATTTACCTAATCAGTATTTTAATAACATCTTTTTTTAAGAAGTGCAGAAAAAAGTTTACTATTTTAAACAGTAAAGTCAATTCGCTACGCTTAATGAGTTATTTTGACAATGTTTGTTATTTTATATGGCAATAATTTTCTCATCAAAATGTTCAGTTCTCATACATATATTATTGCGTGGGTTTAGATATTACTTTTTTTGTATTAAATAGTTATTTAACTAGTTAAAGTATCTGTTTCTTATAGTTTTGATGTATCTTCATTTTATGTCTCTATCAAATAGTTACATTTTTTGCTTATCCCAATACAGATCTCATATAACTTCCCAATTAACTCCAGTCAGGCGATAGCATTTTTAAGGGGTAATAATATGTGTCATATTTTTTACATTTAACTTCAAAATGCCACAAAAGTGATAATATAAAATGCATTAAAAAATCAGGCAATTGATTAACTAAAACCTGTAGTGAAACCTATAGTGAAAGAAAATAAGCAAATAATAAGCAAATAAGTTAACACATATTAATGAAAATACAGCATGAATTATGGTGAATTGATCCTAATATTCCTGGTTTATCACATGTTAATACATTGCACATAGTTTATACAATGGCTGTATGTAATATTTTTTTTAAGCACTATCTTAAACATTTGTCAGCTATTATTTTTTTGACAATCAATTTTTTATAATATAACTGTAGCTATGTCATGGCTATGTATTCATAAATCATGCTTGACAAGTTAGATATGTAATTAACAGCATTAGAAAATGTAAACATTTTTTATAACACTTAGGTGATTATATATTTCAGATTCGTAATAGTTATAGTTGTCATTTTGTCTGCATGCCATATATCGTCATTAAAATATAGTTTTAGACATTTCATTATGAAAGAGAAAAAACTATAATATTTAGGAAAATGCAACATTCAAAAGAAAAAGTTAGCATCCAGTGCCACTATGTGTCCCACAGGTTTCAGCAACACAACTGCTACTACCACCGGTGAGTTGGAGGAGCAAATTGAGGCTACTCCTGGTGCTGTAACACTTGCTCTCACATCTGCTGATGTTACTGTATCCTGTTTAACTGCTACCCCCAACAAAAGCCATACAGAAGATATCCTGGTCCAAGTCGTTGAACGTGTTTTGGAATCAAGCATAATCACGGATCTACAGTCTTCTCCAACAGCACAAACACAAAGCTTACGAAGACGGCCAAGAAATTCTGTACAGATAGACAGAACTAAAGAGCTTACAGGTGTTACTCATAGAGGTATCTATGCTATTTTATTGTGACCCTTTTAAAAAGCCATTTATTAAGGCCATGGTCACTTATGTTTGTCATATCATGGCTAAAAGTTTCAAAACATTTTTTTCTTTAAATTAACACTTTCAAAATGTAAAACATTGGAATATTACACCATAAAAGCATCCCCAGGAATGAAACGGGGTTTAAAAAGTTTCAAAAGTAATAGAAAATAAATAGAACATTTCCAAAGCAGATATGTCATAGCATGAAATGACAAGACAATCACTGACAATGGCCATAAACATGGATTTAATTATGATGTATATATTTTATTGTAAGTTCTGTTTTGGAAGAAATGTTTGCATCAAAAGTGCATTCTTCCCCACGAGGTATATACTGAATATTTTTCTTAATCAACCTTGTCCTAATTTTGTACTATTCTTTCTTGAAACTTGTAGGATACCGCAAACTTAATTTACAGGTAAAATATTGGCATTGTCCTTTTAAAAATGAAACACACACATTTATATTTGGGGTGCAGATGAGTTATGCAGTTTTTTTGTGAAATAAATGCCCAGCCATATAAAATCAGAAGTGGTTGTTTTAAATATAATTAATGCTCTTTTTAATTTTGCTGTGTGGTGAAAATTAAGTAAAACTATAAACATATTTTCCAGTTATATATAGGGCTTATATTCCTAGCAAATCAGTCTAAATGTTAATAATTAGAAAAAAAAATAAGCAAATGAGTTGGAATAAGCAATAACATTTACATTTTCATATTTAAGACTTTCATTTTAGCACTTCATTTTCACAGTACAGCAAATGCTACACAGTTTATGAAAATTCATTATCAAATGTTTACCTGTTCTAATGATATACCTCATAATTTCTAATAAAGCATCTTATTTTCACTTTTTAATCAAGTTCCTTTTTCCAAGAATTTCAACTGAAACTAAATTCTTTCAACCACTTTCATACATATAAATTGGACTCTTAGCCATCATATGAAAAAAGCAGTTTAAAAGAAAAGATACCAAAGGGAGATCAATACATTACATGTAACAGTCTGATCTATGATGATGATGATATATATATAGATATATATATCTCATTAATTTTGAAAG
>NW_017307287.1:553667-558432 GCF_000935625.1 Nanorana parkeri | reverse complement strand
ATATATATATCTATAGATATATCTATAGATATATCTATAGATATATATATCTCATTAATTTTGAAAGGAGCATCCTTTTTACATTTAGCATGTTACTAGTTAGATAATTTAACATGTTTTTTTTTTACCAGTCAGTGTCCTGATAAGCAATTTTTTCCTGTTCCTAATGTAAAAATGTTTTAAGTTTTGTTTGTTGCAAAGAGCAGTTTTAAAACCTATTCTTCTGTTTCTTGAGCCATGACGTTACATATTAGAAGTAGTAGAAGCAGAAATAATATTTCTTTGAAATGATCTCAGTACTCACTTTACTTATTTTACTGACTATTTTTAGTATTTTGTAATCAACACATTCAAAAACAGCTAAATAAAATATTTTAACAGAAAAGTATCTTCCAAAGTGGTGAAACATACCCTGAGAATACAATAGTTGCATATTTAGGTATGTTTATTCACTTAATTAAAAATTCACACAACATTCAGAAATACTCTATTATACTGGTTGGTAGTGCTAGAATAAATTCAAATATTTTAGATTAGGCTTTACGCAGTTTGTAGATCTTTTGTTTGCAACATGGAATAACTTACGTTTAAGAAAAAAATTACTATAACTACTTATCCTGTAATTCAATCGTGAAAATGGGCTTTACAGTTTAAGGTATTTGTCATATGTTAATATCTGTTTTATAGTATTAAAAGGATGTGAGCATTGTTATAAATAGTATTACAGTCTCAAAGAGGAAATGTGAATTTATCTCCTTAAGGCACTGAACTAAATAATGTTAGTACACAGTAGAATCTGGTAGAGTATGTGAAAAAAAGTTATTGCCATATTGTCTTTACAGAAATTTTGAGTTAAATTATTATTATTATTATCAGGTTTAACAAATTATTCAGGAATTAAATACTTGTATTCACCACATTAAAAACACAAGATCATTACATACAAAATACTTGTAGAATTTGTATTCTTTGCAGTTGTAGTTTTTGCATGGTTTAGGAACATTTTCAAGAGAGGATCCTAACACATCAAACTCATATATTTTAAGTATTCATATTTCATGAATATAGTAAAAATATGAGAAGTAAATTAGAATTTCCACCTACACAGCTTGCTTTTAACCGCTTGAAGACCAGGTGTTTAGACCCCCTTCCTGGCCAGGCCATTTTTCAGTGTTCAGCGCTGCAGTACTTTGACCGACATTTATTCCGTCATGCAACGTTGTACTGAAATGAATTTTATACCATTTTTGGGGGATAGATAGAGCTTTCTTTTGGTGGTATTTAATCACCACTGCAGGTTTTATTTTTTACTATATTCAGGAGAAATTACTGAAAATTTTGAAAAAAAAAAGTTTTTTTTACATTATGTTATAAAACAACTAATATTACCCACTTTTTTGGTAAAATATAAAAGACGGGGTCACGTCGGGTAAATGACACCAAACATGTCAAGCTTAAAAATTGCGCGCACTCGCAAAAAACTAGCATACCCAAAATTGGCCATAGGTGACGCTTTAAAAGCTTTTACAGCTCATCATTTTAGTTTTATCAGTGATTGATGGCTCTAGAACTATTGCTCTCATTCCGACGTTCGCGGCGATATGTAACATGTGCGGCGTAATGGGCGCAATCGTCGTTTTCGCAGGTATGCGCACCTGACGCATGTTTACATGCGTGTATGTAGGGGTGGGGACTTTAAAAAACAAATTTGTTTTTTTTAATTCTTTTTTGTGTAACTTTACATTTTTTTACTATTTATTTTTTTCACTTAACTTTATTGCTATCACAGAGGGGGCTGAGACACAGAGGGGGCTAAAGGTCCAATTTATGGAGACATCAGGAGTCTCCAAGACCCTTAATGTCACCTAGGACCCCCCTGAAGAAGCTGATGAAGCAGAGATCTGCTTCATCAGGTTCTCTCCAGCATCTGAAGCTGTAGAGTGACACGAGAATGCAGAAGTGATGTAATATCAGAGAGGGGACCGGAGGGAGCTCGTGTACCGAGCTCCCTCTGATCCCCTGTGACAGAGGCCTTATGCTGGTCCCGGGCTCACACCGGAGCCCGGGACCAGCTTGACAGTGGGAGGGGGGGAGAGCCGCGGAGGGGGCGCACGTCTTGGGGCCTCATACAAGCGATCCGCCGGCTCTATAGCCGGCGGATCGCTTGTATATTAACGGGCATCGCTGCCTCTTTTCAAATAGCGGGATTTCCCGCTCGCGCGCGCCGTGTATACATGCCCAGTTACATCCAAGAAGCTCCCGGCCGGCCGAGCAGTGTGAACGAAGACGGGTGACCTTTTTTACTGTACGGTTGAACTTCTTTTGTCGAACCAGTATGCTCAAAAACCCGCCAAGAATAGTACGATTGTCGGCGGGTTTCTAGCCTGCTCGTTCGACAGCTGCGGAACGGGCTGGTGTGCGCACGCGCACACTGCCCGTTCTGCATTGCGGTCATCGTAAGTAGGATCTGCCTGTCCAAGATGGGCAGATCGTACGAGCTTTTAATAAGCTTACGACCATTGCAAGACAAAAGTGTTGCGATGGTCGTAAGGTGTATGGGCACCTTTCGAATCAACCACCAAGCTTAACTTTAAATGGGCTTTGTGTCAAAAATACATACATATATACATAAATAAACATTCTTTTTCAATGTAATGTAATTTACACTGCATGATCTACACACTGTCAGGAGCTATATTCGATTATCCTAGACTTTATGGAAAGCTTATATCTTGGCTGTGTGCTGTCATTTCTGTCTACGAGGACTTAAGGAACACTAAAAGGTGGAGGACTAAAATCTGTGGTTGGAAAAATATTGGCATTATACATCTTGTGCCATTTCCGAAGTACTGTCAGCACTGGGAGGTCTTATTCTTCTTTTTTTTTTTTACTTATTTTTGTAACAACTACATTGATTATACTATTGGACATAATTAACTGTAAACAAAGTTACTCTTTGCAAGTTTTATACTGCTGACCAATGACTACTGATTACATGAACTCAGGGGATAATTTACTAAGTGAAGATAGGCTGTTGACTTTGCCAGTGAATTTGCACTGTGCAAGTAATTTTCCTTTAGCTTAGAGAATTTTCCCTTAGCTAAGGGTGGAGTTCTGCTGACTTCCATTATTCAATTATGTGCAAGTAAAAATACTTTTTTTTTATTTTTCTTGCTTGTGATTGGGTATTCTTTGCAAAGGGAATTATTATCACAATCACTAAGTTAAGAGAAGTTTCCCTTCCACAGTTCAAAATATCTTGCAAAGTTAACAGCCTATATGCCTTTAGTAAATCCACAGTTACAGAATAGTCACATAAAATGTGCCATGTGTTGCAGGTTCAAGCTTTTCTTCTACCTTTTCTGCTATGATAAATAAATAGAATCTTGACTAATTCAACTAGAGTTAAAGCATGACTCCCCCACCCCCTAAAGGCAACCTGCCTAGTCACATATTGGATTTCCTCCCGTGATCTTCACTGTGTGATTCTACAGTGCATAAGCATCACAGCCTTTGCAAGGAAAACATTATGTCTGGGTTCACTTCCTACTGCACACATGCACCACAGTCCCATTCATTTCTGTGAATGAGTCATACTCATGATGGCTCCCAGCTGTCCTGCTCAACCAGATGAATAAATAGGGCCATAGCACATGTGTGCAGTAGAAAGAGGACCCAGTCATGAAAATTTCCTTGGGAAGGCTGTGCAGCTCCTGGCAGGACTGCACAGTAAACTTGTGGGAGAAAGCCAAGTATTTTACCAGGCGGGCTGCACAGAAGGGTGAGGGTGAATAATTGACAAAAAATAAAGTTGTTCTTTAAATACTGCTTACAGAAATGTCCAAATATGTTGAAACAACATTTTAGGTCCCCTCTGTTTCAATGGATAAATGTATATCTTTAGTCGATTATCTTATTATTAGCACAATTATGTCTGTCTTACTCTTAGTTCAGTTTTACCTTTACCCGGTCTCCCTTTACCAAGTCATGTATGATTATTATTTATCTGAAACACACAAAAACTGCTGCACAAGTAATATGTGCAGTGCAAACAAGCTGAAGATGCTATCCAATTATCTGGCATATTGCTCATTAACATTGCAATATCCTTTATTGTACAGTGCTTAATTAGGCAGAACATGATACCGTATCACCATTACTTATTGTCACATCATTCCATGCACTAACTACAACATTATGGCTTAATGTTTAAAATCATCTTGCTGTTAAGTGGAAGACATTGCATTTTCTATTAAGCAGCAGTGAATGGTTTTTCCAGAATTCACTTAGCCCTTCTTTGATCCGCAAGCAAAATGACTGATGGGCATTTAAGAATGAAAAAGACATAGATAATATTGAATTTTCTGTGCAATAATATTAGTAATTACTGAAGAAGGATAACTTTTTTACTTTTTTTGTGTGATAGTTTAAAGATATGTCTGACTGATTTATAAGCTTTATATAAAAATTCAGAACTTTGGACTGTTGAATGTTTTTGGCATGACAATTGTAATAAATAAGGCATTTCCACAAAGCATGAACTTAAATGTAACAATAACAACATGGCCCCTTCTGTTCATGCACTGAGCACTTTACAGAAAAGCTTTATAGCGGTGCACCCCACTTTCCCCTTACAATTGGTGACATCCTGAGAGTGGGTTTGGCATACAAAGAATTCTATTAACACAATTAGTGTGTGTGTATATATATATATATATATATATATATATATATATATATATATATATATATATATATATTAGCT
>NW_017307287.1:552372-553495 GCF_000935625.1 Nanorana parkeri | reverse complement strand
TCAGACATGTATAATATATGTAAAATAAAAATAAAAGCCTTACTGAAATTTCATTTAAAGCAGCTAAATATATTCTCGGTGTGCAAAGCCTTACTTGAAATAAAGTTTTTTCTTAGAAATAAACACATCCTGATTGTCAAAGGCTGACCCCCTGAGAAGAACCCTTGCTCTCTGTTTGTAGTGGTCTCTCTGCAGATGTCTAACCTGCCCACTGCTGAGTTAGAGCTAGAGCTCTCCAATCAGAAGGAAGCGTTGGTGTACCCCTGAACTTGCTTAAAAATGTGACTACTTCAGGATGACTCAATGCCCTACCACAGTCCTCTCATCTTGCTACATAATGGCCCTACTGTGAGTGTATGTTTACTGCCTCTGCTGGCGCAGGTCCTCCACCTCTTCCCTCATATCCTTACATAAGGTTTCATGTAGCTGCTGGGGGGAACCAAATGGGAATATTGTAGAGCATTGCTTGAGTGACAGCTCTGAGTCAGCTGGAGATGCTGACATCCCATCCAAGATAGCAGTGCCTAGCAGCAGTCTTTGGGTTTTCCGATGTCTGTACAATTGAGGTAAATAACATGCCTAAAAATGTTTTAATGCATAAATAATCTTATGAGAAAATTGAAATTAATGGTTTGGTGACAGGGACTCTGCAACATGTACATAGTCAGTGATAAAGCTTGAGATAAAATCTCAGCGGTTTCAACCCTTCCCCACTTTATTTTGATAAAAAAATATTTTGCCTGTTGTTGGCCTACAATGTTATACATTGACAGAAGTGGTCAAGAAAATGCATTGCAAAAATATCACACAAACAAGCTTAGTGTTTAACATTAACACAGAAGATAGACATTATGCTGACATTTTGCTACTAAGAGTTAAGCTTTGGTGTGGTATTTTTAAAATACCTTATAATTTACTTTGTAATTACTTTACATGTTCGTGATCCAACAGGAAAAACAACTCTCTGATATGAGATAGAAAATACCAGTCTATTTAATAAACAGTGTAATGTGCCACTGCTTTGTCAGAAGTATAGTAACCCTTAACAGCCAACCATTTGTTCTTCATTTAACTCAACGTAAATCTGACTGCTTGCAATGAGTTACTGTATGTATTTGTGTGT